>NW_013665714.1:321206-335619 GCF_000517525.1 Limulus polyphemus
TTAAAGCGATGATATAATTTATTAGACAAAGTGTGTTTAAAGCGATGATATAATTTATTAGACAAAGTGTGTTTAAAGCGATGATATAATTTATTAGACAAAGTGTGTTTAAAGCGATGATATAATTCATTAGACAAAGTGTGTTTAAAGCGATGATATAATTTATTAGAAAAAGTGTGTTTGAAACGGTTTAAAGCGTTATTATTTTTATAAAGCCTTAGTTAGTGTGTCTTAAAGTACAGAACGCATTGAAATACGTTTCCCTTGTGATCAAATTTAATATCGTAGTTAACAATCAAACTAAACACAATTATATTTATAATATACTGTAAACATTGCTAAATAGCCAATAGTCATGAACTACGTAATACACATAAATGTATGTATATAGAAGTATTATGTGTTTTATTTATATAAATTTCAAAGTAGATAGCCGAAAGATCAAAATAAGAATGAGAAACATGTAAACTTATTATTTAATTAAGTCTCACATAATACTTATAAGACAGTGATAGATGGATATTCCGTAATATTGTACATAAAGGGATTGTTGCTATTGGAATTGCAATAAAGCATGTTGGCTACTTGTATATCGCATTGAACTTCGACTTAGTCCTTTGTCAATATATATTTATAGAAGTTGAGATTGAACTATGGTCTCAGACTGCCATATGGGTTCACTTTGTCGAATTATGCTCTGTAATGTTATCAGTCAGTTATGTTTTCGTTTATTGATTAGAAAATAATTACTATCAGCTTGGAGGTAAGGCCCTACGAAATATCTAGAATTCTCGTTTGCAAGTACTCATCTAGTTTACCAAATCAACTCATTCTTCGAAAAAAATCATCAGATATGGTTTTCCCTGATTCCCATGTTTCGATAGATAATATTTTGTCTTATCTATTATACTGAAGATTACACTGGAATAAAAATACGTTTCTTACAATTTAAATTCCCATTTACTTACTTCCATATTTTGATTGCATGTAAAAAATATAACTTGGTAAATATATGTTGTAGCAGAAGTGCTACTAAATTAATTTAAAACTAGCAGTATAAGCTTACGCCTATAGGTAGGTTAATAAACAGATGTTTTCTTTCGGTTTTATAAACAATGAAGAGAAAAAAACAACCTTTTACAGACATAAAATCACATGTCTCCCCGATGGCTCAGTGTAAGTCTAACGGCTTATAACTCTAAAAATTGAGTTTCGATAGCCGCGGGTGAGCATAGCACAGTTAGCTGATTGTGTAGCTTAGTGTTTAACAACAACAAACAAAATGCAATCATATTTAAACAGGTAGAAATATTTTGTTTACAATTTTATGTCATTAAACCTTTTTTCTGGTTTTAATAAAAAGAACTGAACTTTCACATCCCAATCTTTATTCACTTTTTTTTCTAAATTGTAAACATTAAAAGTTTAGATTTTGATACACTATAACTATTTCATAAGCCATTCACTGTTAATTAGAAAAATTATTCAAAATTAACAGTTTGAATTTATGAATTGTGCACTAAAACAAAAGGATTCGAATGAATTTGCCTCCGGTGGTTCAACTATAAGGATGAGGGCTTATAACACTCAAAATTGGGTTTCAATACCCGCCGTAGTAAGAGCATAGATAGTCCATTGTGTAGCTTTGAGTTTAACAATATATAAGCATATCGAAAGCATTTTGTTTATTTTTGTCTCAATCGCTAGAAATCATGTATATTTTTACACATTCTGAACGTGGGCTAAATAACATTTCACTCTCTCTTTTA
This sequence comes from Limulus polyphemus, assembly GCF_000517525.1. NCBI lineage: Eukaryota > Metazoa > Arthropoda > Merostomata > Xiphosura > Limulidae > Limulus > Limulus polyphemus. The sequence continues at coordinate 322,976 of NW_013665714.1, forward strand.
ACTAGAAACATTTCAATGAAATATCAAACAATTCTTATGAGTTCGCATGTTTATAGCAACATTCATATTTTCTTTGGTTTGCAACATATTGTTAATAGTGGCACGATAATCAAAGTTAATTTTAGATAAAAGACAATCCGAACGGACGATTAATGTCCTGTATAAGCCGCTTGTCGTAGGTTGCTAAGCCTTATGAAATTTCCTACGTGGAGGATGTAAAAAGAATTTTTTTAAGTTATATATATATATATACATTTTAATTAACTAAAAATAATCCTAAATTACTATATCGATACCATAAAATTTCACTATAATCTATCAAGCTTAGTAACTAAGCTGCATTTGGTTCTAAAATAATATGAAATATGGTGCTCACTAGAGACTTATCTTATCATACAAAATCTTGTGTGAAAATAATGAAATTAGTACAAAAACACGTCAAAATGGCTGAGAAAACCACTAGAGTGACATTCTGAGCTTTCCATTGGTTATTCATGTCATATATAGAAGTAGGAAGGGACCGTTTCCAAAGAGGAGGCGGAGGGGCCACTGCGTTTGATTCAGTACAGGAGCGATATCTTAGGAAATATAAAAGATAAGACGTTCTTATTTTATATTCTAGCTTATCAATATCGGTAATTTGAGTTCCTAATTCGTACGAAACTGTATATTTTGTATTTTGACATCACAAGCATCTAATAGGAACCATTGCTGCATTCAACATACCACGTAACACACAAAAATCGATGTTTAGCTCTGTTTTTTTTATATTTACTTTTTAATTTAGAAATTAACTAATGTATAATACAAAAATGTTAATTATAAATTACAATTTTATACCAAAGTTATTGACATAGATTCATAAAATAGTAGTTTTAATAAAATTTTGAATGCTAGTCAACAAATGCGATGATATGGCTTCCGTCAAGATAGGGTTAAAACGATTTTGGAGCTTTGCTACAGTTCATGCCGTCGTGTTCGGTCTTTCTCTATCTGACGATCACGTTTCTTGGCAATAGCTCCACAGCGTACCTTCCATTGTAAAGGCTCTGTCGTAAGACTGTCATGTCCAACGAACACAACTTCTCAAAGCTTGCGTTACATAATCCATCTAGGGTGCAAAAACAAAAGTTTTCCATCGCCTTTGAAGAGTTCGATCGAACAAAAATCCACATGTGCTGAATTCGGCGACTTGAACATTATGTCTTCGAATGAAATATTAAGAATATCTGATTCATTCTCAGCTCTTCAGATATGCAACGGTTGAGCAAGAGGTATGACAATATGACCCTGTTGGTCTTGTTTGCAGACGGAGGTCTTTCTTGGGGCACATTGAAGGTTTTTACCAACGAACTTTGTTTTCGTGGATTTTCACTTATTACAAGACGTCGCCCTTTGCTCAGCACACTTGGGGTATTACTTGTTAAGGTCACTTTCTGGATAAACATATTTTTTCAAGCTGATCTGCATTCCTAATTAATCTTTTGTACGGCCGTCGTTGAAAACAAAAATTATTCAACTATTAGGTCAGTATATTTGACTTCCTTTGATAAATAGATATTCCATTTCGTTAGATGTAAGTACATATAAACGTTCAAACAGGTAGAAAGTCTTCAGCATCTGATGCTTAATTATTTAGTCTAAACTTTTAAACCACTCATTGAGTGTAAGAGATGCTCACCAATCCATTTTTGTGTACAACCCATTTAAAAACAGAAAAATGAAATATCAACGGTAAAAATCATTTTGGATGTTTTTCTTTGACTCAAGTATAATTTAGAAGATAGGAAGTTTTTCATTGATCTAATTTAATACAAGACAACATGTTGTCGTTGAACGAGCTTGCACATCTTGTTCTTTGATCATAAACTTATATTAACACAACGTTGTAGGGTTTGTGGTCATATTAAAACTTAGAATGCTAATGATCTGTGGCTTTTTAATAAGATTGATACATTAATATACTTAATCTCTTAAACAAGTTGCTTGATTAGAATAAGAATGCCTCGATGGGAACAACGAGCTTAAATTAAAACCAAAAGCATAATAATACAATTTTGACTGTCAAAAGAAAAACCATAAAATGTGCATGAATCCAAACAATGGTTGATGAATGGTCAGACTTAGCCATATTGAAAAAGATACCGAAATTTTAAATCTGAGTGCATATATAACGAAAATTCCTTGACATATTTATATTCTACTTTAGGTCTGTTGGAAGGTATTACCATTATGAAGAATTCTCATCGGCAAACACCTAGGTTGTTGTTTTTAGAATTTTTTACTTATCGTGAGTACTGACCAGGAACTTCAAGCTGTTTTTCAAATGTGAAGTGTCGCTTTTCTTTTTGTAAAACCTGCTGAGGGTGGGTTTCAAGAAAGTGAAAACTCTCAGAAAGTACAACATCATAATCTCAGAATTATAAAGAAAAGCGTTCACTTGAACACCAGTAGGAGATCAGAGCTTCTTATCAAGAGAGACGTCTTTCACTATGTTTGCTTTATCGACAGGTAGTAGTGTTTAAAACTGGGTATTTTTCAAATTTTTAGTTCTGGTTATATTTTCAAATTTGATGAAAGTGATATAAGACCCCATTCTTTCTGTACTCTTAGAGGATAAAACTATTTACAGGCAAAGTAATTAACTGCTTTGTTATATATAGGTAGATTACTTTTAATCTGGAGTTATTAGTAAGAATTTATTTATTTTGTAGTGTATCATTTCCTAAATTTAAAACGAATATCGCATATTTTTTCAACACATATGTGCATCGTTGAACTTTATACTTATGTAATATTCTTTACCTAAATTAACTTTGTGTGGAATGTTTCTGTGCCAGGTTTTCTAAAAGTTATTTGTATAGATATTGATAATATTTTAGCCAGATTTGACTTTGTAGCTCACAGACTAAGAATGAAATCAGTCGGAGAATCTGCAGTAACAATGTAGTATAAGATATAATAAAACGTTATATAAATTATAAAAATGGTAAATGAATAATTATGATTAATAAATTTATTTCGTCTAGAAGATTGTTTGTTTGTAATTAAGCACAAAGCTGCACAATGGGCTATCTGTGCTCTGCCCACCACGGGTATCGAAACCCGGATTCTAGCGTTGTCCGCAGACATACCGCTGTGTCACTGGGAGGTTTGTCTAGAAGAATTCAGTGCAAAAGTTCATTGTATACAAAAACATCAATAGATGGCGCTAAAAGGAATGCTGTCAGCGAAAAACTATACAACTCTGAGATTTGCTACTGAAGAAGTGCTATCAAAGCAAAGGATGCTTTTTATTTCTATTTTTTTTTTGCAAGAAAATTACTATATATATTTTGTTTTTCTCACTTAGCCATAAAATTACCAGTTTTAATTTGTGGAGGAGTATGTGATGTACAGTGATTTATACTGCTATAAGCTATAAGTATTATACTCGTAATCAAAATGCGGACAGTTAAGACAATGAAAGTGTCAGTTGATTTTTCCTCTTTTACAGGTAGCATAGGTCTGCTTTTAAGGAAATGAAATTATAATTGAAACAGTTTTTCGATAACGTTATCAACAATAGCAACATCAGCAGCAGCAACAACGACAAATAGACTGACAATGAATTGAAAGTTCTCAGACAATGTTTCGAAAAAAAGAGTTTGGTGTAGCTCAGTGGGTAGCATCCTTAGACCATGAATCGAAGGGTTCGCGGTTTGGGCACCGTTGGTGCAAAATCGGAATTCCCACATTGGGGCAATGGATGCTGTATGAATGCGACGGTCAAATTTCGCTTTTCGATTGGAGTAGTCCAAGATTTAGTGGCGGATGCTATTTATTAGCTGCCTTCCCGCTAGTCTATTATTTCAAAAATTAGTGACGGCTTAGCACAGATAGCTCTCTGCGTAGCTTTGTGCGAGAATTGCATTTTCTGTTACATCCATCAGTCAAGACCATGTCTGGTTGAGCACGTTGTCAACTAATGTCTAAGCACGAAATGGTAAATTCTCTATCGACCAAGGACCAGAAGCGTAAAATACTAGTTTGTTGCACACTGTGAAAGAGAAGGGTTGGATGGAGGGGGCAAATAATCAACGAGATGACGGAATCACGTTTAAGTACGCAATTAAGTATATGATTTAGTTTGTAAGACTAAATGTTCTCAGTACGTCGAACCTGTAACTTAACTAATTGTTTATGAAATACTGTTGTTTTGATGTAATTACATATAATGTAATGTCAGAACGTTATACATCTCTTTGGTCAATGACTCAGGCAGATTTTCATAGGCACATACAAGGGAACCAGATCAAAATGACATTTGTAAGTGAACATGCTTTTCTCATGTCCGGGTAACTTTAAAGGATTATTTATGGCAGTGCTTGTAACACTATGTATTCTTCAGTGTTCCAATGAAATGTCTTGTTAAAAATAATGTATTGTCTCAACCCATACTATACTTATGACTTAACCCCGTTTTTGGTTGCTTATACTTTTTAATTGTGATTTATTTCATTTGAACTTATTGACAATAAAGACATTGGAAGAAGCGTAACTTTTGAATTTGAATAAAATTAAAAAAATCAATATACCAATTTTGAGTTTATTGATATCACAAATCTCCAAGTAAACTTGGGAATTACAACTTTCTCGGATGGTAAGGTTTGAGGTATATTTAGAAAACAAGAAAATACCCATTAGAGAGGAAAGCCACCTTAGAAGAACTTGTGGAATGATGTTATTAAATTATATGCCCCCCCCCCCTCCTAGTGGCTCAGTGACAAATGTGAAAGCGTGTAACGCTAAAAACCGGGTTTTGATAACCGTGAAGGGTAGAGCATTGATAGCCCATTGTGTAGCTTGGAGTTTAACAACAAACAAACAAAAGTAAAACAAAAACAACAGCATTAAGTTGAGTGCAGGAAGAAATTCAAAATAATATAGTCAGAGTGCCTAAAACGTTTCATTCAGCACTTGTTGTTCTAATGGATTGCATAGTCACGACAAACACACATGTTTGAAGCTTAGTTAAAAATAGCATTATAACTTTATTTTTTTATAGAAAGACAATGTCAGTATATTGACGTAATCAGAGTAGTTGTTCTCTTGAAAGTGTATAGATTTTTTGCTTAAAGGCTCATTCAAGAAGAGGAAATTAGAAACGTAATTAGTAGCGCTTTTTTATTATTGAGAACTACATGCCAGAGGTGAATAGCTTTAGTTTAAAACGATCCTGAATAAGCGGCACTCCAAAAGAACAATTTCCGCTAAAATGAGTGAAACGATGATAAAGTTTGCCTCTTGTCTATGTGACAGACTCGTTCAGCTGTACATTACCTTATTAAAAACTCGTGTTAAAATTTAGCAGTCTTGTGTGCAAAGGCCAAACTAATTGTGCTGTTCTCTTTGACACCCACAGTGATCGCTCCCATTAGGAGTTTGTTTTCCTAAATTCTCTGTAGTAATTCTGGATCACCCATGCGTAATAGCAATTAGCGGTAGTTTAACTGAGAATCTAAACTGGCATCTATCGATAGCCTAAGAGATAAAACCCGTTAACTAAACGTCTCAGTCTGTCCTCCTGCGGAGAGTTAAAGAACGGTTGTTTTGCGCTAGTACTGAAAAGAACTACACGACGAAAATCCCGAAATAGAATAAAAGCTTTCCAGTAGGCGCCCGACGAGATTCTTCAGTATCCGGTGTTGAGTCACTGAAATGAAGTTTTCTAGTTACGACGTGATGAGATCTAAAGCTGGCAATACAAGCTTTGAAAACCTCCAATTTTTATTTAACGAGATTGAACATAGTAGGGAGAATAAAGAGGTTTATTACGAAGAAGAGAACCGTGACAATAGTTAAAAAAATATTTATTATTCTGAAGTGATTCTAAAGATATCATAATTATCGATTAGATCATGTTAATGAAATTTATAGACATCGGAATTTCCAAAATTCCTGGGTATGAGCATAATAACTCGAAAAGTTATCACCTGAATAGAGCAGGTTTTATGCAAATGTTGCCCAAAGGCCAACTGATTCACTTTTACTGAATGTAGTTAAATGTCAACATTACGCAGAAGGTCGACCACATTACTCTGAAAAATTTCCTTTGGATTTGATTAAATTCAACACAAAGCTCGAATAGTCCACAAATCCATAGATCAAAGATCAAGGTTATACAGAAGATCAGACATTTTGGTTATAATAGCAGTAAAGTGAGATTTCGAGAAATGGTCAAAACTCGAGAACTAATTGAGATGAAAGATGTTCTTTACATCTAGACCTACATTTTTGGGTGTTACAGATTGTTTGCTGTATATTTTAGATTGGTTATTAGAAAAGTCAAAAACACTTCGCGGGGATTGTAATCTCTGAGTGCATTTACAGTTAATATCTTTGTTACACATGACTTTTCTTTAACACAACAAAAAAGTAAAATTATGTAATGATAAAGGTTGTAAGTCAGATATTATAAAATTATAAATTTATTTCTGTTTTAGTAAAGTTAAATCACTCATAAGCGCCCATCCTCGTGAAACCCAGTAGTAAGTATATGAGAGCTTATTACGACGCTAAAAATTGAGTTTTGATACCCACAGTCCATTGTGTAGCTTTGCGTTGAACATCAAACTAAGAAATCAGACACAAGAATAACAAAAAATTTGTAATAGCTTAGAAGAAGTAGGCCCAATATATCTTGCTACATTAAAGTTAAAATACTTTTTTCTTCCTTGGTTGAAATAACCTTGTATGTTAATAATTGAATTACACTTGTCATATTCACCGTTTCTATCAGATGCTTCAAAGTAGGGTAGAAATATAACTCTTTATTGTTAATTTTCAACGTTTTCAGAACACACTAAAGGGTTGAAAATATATCTAGAAATTACAATTAATGCCACTCCAAAAAATAAAAGAATTTATTTAAACCCGATGTTTTACACCTATTTCAAGAATTCACATCAGACTATGAGCATTGTCTTATGTTTATATGACTGTAACTGAAATGTAGAAGAACGATAACAATAGGTTATTAGGGCGCTCGACTCACAATCTGAGGGTCGCGGGTTCGAATCTCTGTCACACCAAACATGCTCGCCCTTTCAACCGTGGGGGCGTTATAATCAATCCCACTATTTGTTGGTAAAAGAGTTGCCCAAGAACAAACACAGTTTTCAGAAGAGCTGAAGTCTCTAGTTGAGGACCTTAGACAATCTGAGCCCAATACAGTGTTATGTAAATTTCCCCAGAGGTTTGCTAATGTAATTGTAGAACTAGATGGACAATTAGGTCAGACAACAGGTCACACAGTCAGGTAGACACACGTGATGCACATCTGATAAAACAACCACTGTACAGGTTTTTTTTCGCTCCATGGATATTGCTAACAGCACTGAAATTGAGTAGTTGTTAAAGTGTGTGGTCACAGTGGTGATTGTCAGAAATAAGGATGTCATGGCAAGGTTCTGTGTGGACTTCAGCTTGTGAGATAGCAAATTCTAATTTTGTTTAGGATTATGGTTGTGTTTATCGTTCATTTATTATTTCCTTCTATTGTTTAGTTTATCTATAAATGTTTAGTTACATTAAAACACTAACTCACCTTCTACATAATCATTTGTATTTTGAGTAAATATATACGTGTGTTTGATGAAACTGACACCAGCTTCCCTAGCGGTGATGTATAGGTACTATTAATGTATCAGAAAAGTATGTAAATTTATAATCACATAAGGTTGTACTCTCTGGACCTACTCTATGAATGAATACCCTACCAGAAGTTTTACTAAGAGAGAGAGAGAGAGACAGTCACAAGATAATTATTGAATGATGTAGTTATCGCTGTTTGTCACTCGATATTGTTATTGAAAGGTATTATTGGAATATTTCAGCCGCTATATTTTTTAAGTATATTTTTTCTTTATGATTCTTTTTCCCGATTCCATTATTATTGATTTATTAATGTTTATGATAAATTGTTAATTAGTGTGAAGCTCTGGCCAAGCACTTGTTTATTAACTATGTTTTGGTAAGTGTTGAATTTAATTTCCAGTGTTGTTATTGTGAATAAATTGTTTGTTTGTTTTTGTTGTTTAATCTTGATTGTAGCAGCGTGTTCATTTAAGACTGTTGCAAGTCATGACTCAATACATTTAAAATTCTTAGCGCAGTTTATATTATCTCTTTCTATATTGTTGAATGGTTATCTGGAAAGTTGATTTTCACTTTATGATATTAAAAAAAATAATTAATTTCAAACTTGTTTCACGCTGATCGTAGTGGTGTATTCATTTTAGACCCTTACAAGATGAAGGTAGGGGAGGGAAATGTGCTAATTGGCAGTAATGACCTTTACTTACCACACAGGGATGAAAGTCTAGACCTGTTGGTTCAGCACTATATACATAACTTCTGAAAATAGCAAGATATACTGGATCATGAAAGTACACCCAATACTGATTTGAGCATTTGGAAGGACTTTGTGGTATTTGATCTGTGTAATGTCCTCACAGCTTTTGAGTGTTTGATGGAACTTAGACTGAAAGGACTGCAATGGGAGAGATGTTCCATCTATGTGGATGTCGTACTTGGGTTTAGTCACATATTTCACTCTGTAGCAGCATGGAAATGCTGATAGATTATTTTGCTAACCAATGAGATTATTATCTGTTCATTGAATGCTCATATCTTGCCTGCCAATGCAGTAGCTAAAGACGTGGCAGTGGTATTGACGTTCATACATATGAAAAAGGATGAATGCAAAATCTGGCATTTGTGTAGTAAGTTATGGGCACCACATAGCATACATTAAGTGATGGTGTGGACAATGTACTCAAAGTGCTTCCCAGAGAAAAATCTGGCCATGGCAGTGAATACTCAGACAGAGAATGGAAGATTTCCCCTCTGTACAGAATCGCAGTGGACGTAGTTGGTCCTCTATCCAAAACTGAAAGAGAATCTTATTGGTTGATACATTAGTGCTATCTGCTGTTGATATATTGGCTGAATAGTGGATTTTATTCTTTGGCACAAGTGAAAAGGTTCACACAGGTCAAGGAGCTAATTTAAACAACCAGTTGTTTAGAGATATGTTTATATAAGAATAGTTCAGTTTTGTTTATTGGATGCAAATCATAGGAAAAGTTAAAACTGGATTCAGCTGTTAATGATTACTGTAATTTCTGACAAACAAGATGAAAGGACTTTGTGACACGTTCCTCTCTTTTCAAGCACTCGGGTTAAATTTTGGGTAAAATGCTGGCAGATGTTTGCTATACAAACATTGTGAGTGGTCTCACGATCATACAATATGTCGACACAACTTTGTGTTAAGTCAGCCTGCCAGATTTCAACTACTAGTTTAGGTGGAATATTTCAGTCCTCCCGAAGCGCAGTCAAATGTTTTTACTTTAACACAGCATGGGATATTAATAAACGTGGACTGTGTAAATCAAGTAAAATGTGTATCATTTTGCTAGATTTTTGTTTGAGATATTTTTATTGTTTATCTTAAGTAGCAGGTTTTTCACGACCCCTAGATGGCAGTACTGATGGGATAAACATCATCATTAGGTTGCCGTGTTATGACACCAAAGTAATTTTAATTGTTGTTATTCCTTGCATGCCTACTACATTAGTCTCTGTGTATATAGATGTATTTTGCAATTGATGACATGAAACGTTATGTCGAGAGAATGTTTGTAGCAGAAAAGCCTAATTATGTTTGTTTCCATCTCTAATTACTTTATTTACATGCTATCGTTTGAGTTGGGGTGATCCTAATTGAATATGTGGTGTCTGTAGTTTTCAAAAAGCAGATAGAGTATGCAACTGGTGTTTGTCTGTTGCTATAGAGACAATGGAGCCATTTGGTGGAGCTGTCATACTACAAATTATGCGTTGGCTGTTATATGATGCGGAAATAGAAGCATATGTAGTCCACACGTATTTCCGGTACATATTGAAACAGTTTGGTTTATGTCACACACACGAATATTATCAAGACACACGGCACCTGCAGGACACACTGTGTGTTTAACAGGAGTGATAGTTTAGCGATTTTCCACTTTCTGTAGCTCGTACTGTGTTAAGTCAAACTATCATATGTTGTCAATGGATGTGCTCTGCTGGATCTTTATTTCACATAAAAAGTTTTAAGGTAATCCATTAAGAAATACATGAGATATAAAATCTCCAGTTTTGACTGAATTTTTTCCTTTTCTTTTTCTTCCCACCGAAAATACGGAAAATTTATTTGATAGAAAAACGTACTTAACATTTATAGATTTTTTTTTTCAAACTTGGTACATTGACAAACCTTTATAGCCTCAATTAGGTGTCAAATTTAGTCTAAATATAAACCAAATGTGCAAAGTTATTCAACAAAACCGCCAACATTTGACCAACATTTTTGCGCACGCCTACGCAAAAAGTCACGTGAGCTATCGGTATAAAAATTCTACTTCAGCTTCACCTAAGAGTAAAAGTGGACAGTTTTTAATTTTTGTCATTCGGAATAAAGATGGCTGATTTAGAGCAGAAAAACTTTAGGGTGAAAGGACGTGCAGATACGTAAATATTGGTTAGGCCAAGCAAACTAGATTAGCAGTTTCTATCTCAACTTTTCAAAAGAATCATACCGGTGGACGGTTATTATTTATTGCCAACTTTTAAGCATAAATTTGTTAAATGTCATGAAATTCTCCTAATTAAAGAGCGTTTAGTGTCGCATGATATTAGCTTAAGCAATTAGCGTAAATAATGATACTTGATACAGTTGTACTGAGTTCATGCGGGTAATGAAAAGAAACTGTTTATCTGATTCCATGGCGTTACTATAAAGAAAGTTAAATTAACACTGTTTTAGCGAGATGAAACTACCATCATATATTTTAAAGAATTTGTTTGATTCTGTAAAGCATAGGTCTGTTCCACATAATAGAACTGTGATCCTAAAGCTAATGTTGATTACAATCGAGTGACACTTGATTACTGTGGTTTGTTGGTGTGTGTTGACAAAAAAGTCACGATATCTAATCAAAAACATCTTAAGTGTGAAAAAAGGTGAGGCCAAAAAAAGGATTGAGTGCGTGATCTAAAGGAATGAAATCAAAATTGCTGGCCAAATCGGTAATTACACTTATGGCATTGATAAGAATTTTACAGCAAATATTCATTCATTAGTTAGTTAAACCTCATATTTTGTTTTACCCACCATCATGTCCTAAGTTGAACAATAAATGCGGCCCTCAAAGGTAAAATTACGATTTGTCACTTGGTTATTCAGACGAAAAGAGAACTTAATGCGCAAATTGGTGAGTAATTTTGATTCAGAATTAAGTTTGGTTGGTAATACCAAACTATTTTCGGACTTTATGGATATAACAAAATGTTTAGTCTCGATATTATTTGTGAAAAGGGTGGGCATTACACATGAAATTTATGTTAAATGCATTTAATTGTTGTGTTCTGAAGTAATTTGTGTGTGGAATATATTGACATAATTCTGGATTTATTTGTAAAAGTAGATGTGATTTCCTTAACTTAGTTAAGTGTCACACTTGTATTCGAAACCAAATTGTAGTCTGATTGTTGTTTGGCTCTCTTGGGTCAGGAACACTTTCGGTTATATACTTAGGAAACTGATCTTTAGTCTTTATTTTCAAAATGGACCCATAGCTCTGCTACTCGCAAACATTGTTGGGAGACATCACGATTTTGAGATGGCTGCTAGTCAGAGCTGGAAAGTTTCTTGTGTGCCAGCATATGCTTAGTTTGGAGCACAGCGGTCTCAGGTGCTACCTAAAAAAGCTTGCTGGATTGTGCATACATTAGTACTGGGTCAGCATCTGTCAAATTAAGTGTTAACTTGCACCTGTACTCACCCTCTTCCTCTGTGACATCCTGGTTAAAGCTTTAACTCTAAATTACTGACTGAACCCCTGATCCTTCTGCAGCCAAATAAACCGAACACTTTCAGGCTTGACTTATTAACGGAGCCAAAATCTTGTGAAATGCCCGACAATATGTTGCACTCGTGAGAAGATCACGTTTAAACTCTGTTAGGCCTAAAGACTAAAGTCAAATGTTTGAAACATGCATCAAAAGCAGATGATAAGGCATACACTCGAACAATGTATCATCCAATTATGTGATTTGCATTGTTGACTTGGTTGCCTTATCTGTTTATTGTGTAATGAGTGTTTACCATGATTAAATTAATGATCATGATCCAAGGCTCAACCTCAGAGTAATTCGTGGAAAAGGACTATCACATTATCAGTGGGAAACATTAGACACGTTGCGGAATGCTATATGTATATAGCCATTGTATGATGTTGAATATCATGTAAACTAATAATTGTACATTTTGTTTGTAGTAAGTTGTAAATTTGTCATTCTTCTGAGTCATGCTTATTTGAAAATTTCTCATTTAAGTTTCATTTTAATTATCAGATTAACTTGTCCATTTTATTCTTTTATTTTGATTTGCATAGTTTGGCTAACTGTATTACGATATTTCTTTATTTAACGTTTTGTATTTAGTTTGATTTGTAATGATTACATTCTGTTTGTTTTAACTGTATTTGTGTAATTTCAGATACGTATCAAGGGTTAAAAACGAAAGCGAAGTTTTTTGACACAGTGAGGATAAAATC
>NW_013665714.1:336254-337634 GCF_000517525.1 Limulus polyphemus
ACGACTTAGAAGTAGATTATCTTGGCACCCCAAGGTGTTGGTTTAGAGTAGGGTTGTTTTGTTTAATTAAGATGGATTCCTTGATTTTTCGTTTGTTTAAGTTTGGTTCTTTGTTTAAAATTACTGTGATTTTATAGATATACTATGTTTTTTTAAGTTGCAATGGTGGAGATATAAGACGTTTTTTTATTGTGTTCTGTGAACCTGGTTTCCAGTTTTCTTCCAGTTTCTCCGATATAGAATTCTGGGCAGTTAATGCATGTTATTTTGTTGCACAATTTGTCCGAAAAGAAATTATGCTAATATGTCTTCTTTACTCGAACGTTTGTATTCCACTTTGTACAAGCAAGCTCTTACTGATGGCTCTTTTTATAATGTTATTTTTAAAGCTTATTGCATGCTATTTTATGAATCTAATTCTGAGTTTATTTACTCTTTTATTGTATTATAATTTTATTCATTTTGGAATGGAATTTTGTTGTATGTTATTACTTTCATTTATTATATTTTGATTATTGAGCTCAGTGTTTTTTTGTATTATTGTTTGGTTTGTTTGTTATAGAGCAAAGCAACACTGGGCTATCTGCTGTGTACACCGCGGGGAATAGAACCCTGGATTTTAGCACTTTAAGTCCATAAACTTATCGCTGTCTCACAGGGGGCATTATTATTTGGAGTAGTACTTTACTTGAATTTTTGTAACTGGTTGTTGGGGTTTTATAGGTTAAGTTTTCATGTGTTTGTTAAAGTGTCGTGGCGTCGTGTGTTTCATCTGAGGAAATTACTATAATTAATTATTAATTTTCTGATTCGGCTATTATCATTAATTTAACGTTTGGGACGAGGCCGCCCCTGATAGAAAGAAAGAGAAGGGATGTAATGATTGAAATAACCATACGTTTCACCCTTCCATAACTAGTATAGAATATATCTTTATTTGGGTATATTCTAAATTTCCATGCAGTTATAATATTTTCTTTGACTGGTCTTAAGGTCGTAAACATATGCTTGTCCTTTTACAAAGGTAAATGCTACATACTCCAACCTTTGTTCTTAAGTCTAAAGCAAGGTTATATGCGTTTCACTATGGAGTTTTTGGAAAGCAGCTTTCTCCAACTGGTAATATGGAAACTTGTACAACACGACTTGGCTTAAGATTGCATGTAGAAAATTAGTTGAGGTATATAACTCGTGGGGTTTTGGGACAGCTCAATTTCTTCTTTTTTCCGTTAGAGCATATAAATATAGCATTTATACATTTCGTTTTTTTAACTTTGGTTTCTCTTGCTCTAGACTTTCCTTTTGTCAACTCAATGAGCCAAACGACACGGGTGAAGTACAACCAATTTAAATTACAAACACTGTTTGTGTTAAAAAAAG
>NW_013665714.1:338577-344708 GCF_000517525.1 Limulus polyphemus
CACGAACTGCAGTTATGTTACATCCTCAACTGCAGTTATGTTACATCCACGAACTGCAGTTATGTTACATCCACGAACTGCAGTTATGTTACATCCACGAACTGCAGTTATGTTACATCCACGAACTGCAGTTATGATACATCCACGATAAGTTACATATATTACATCCACGATAAGTTGATTGTTTCTTTTTAAGCGCAAAGCTACACTATATACTATCTTCGATATTAATAATGCTGGAATCGAACACCCATTTTTATCGTTATGAACTGCGCTATCGGGGCTACGATAAGCTAAAATAGCTCTCAAAACAAGGAGGAATCTATGCAAATTACTTCAAGGTAAATTGAGTTCCGTTTTAAGAATTTATAATCTGTGAATTTCTTAGCTTCACGAAGCACTAAATTTTATGAACGATTTTTTATAAATACTTATTAAATTATAAATGCTTTAGTAAATTCAAAGTCTTCAATATTTAATTTGCAAGAGTATATGATACTACTGATAATTTAATTACTAATAAATATTTCACTTAAATTATAAAACAAGTGAATAAAACCTTTAGTGTGTAATATACATCTCGGAATTTAAGGCTTGCTATATTTTTATGAGTAGTTGTTGATTATAGAAGTACTATAGGAAACTGATGGAATCTTCTTATTTATTTTATGGGGTGTTTAAAAACGTTTACACTTTCAAATTGTTTTAGAAAAACTTCAGTGTTGTACAGCTTAGAAATGTTCTAGATATGGAATTTCGCCATTAACAAATTTTTCTAACCTTTAAGAATTACTAATTAGAAAGTAAACATCATTACTTAAATAAATTTGGTTTCATTATATTCAAATATGAATTTGATTTTCTTATACAAAAGTTAAGTTGAAAAAATAATTTACAGAAACATGTAAAGGTGGCTTTTATTTCCATTTCGTTAGAACTGTAGCCTTTACAAAAAAGAAAGTAATCAAATAGCTCATATAATTCAAGAAGAACAATTTTGTGGCACATTAATAGGTTTCGTGGGTTATAATAATTTTCAAATGAAAATTGGAATTAATTTTAGATTTTAATTCTATTATATAATATATTCTGAACTTGTGGGAAAAAAATGCAATATTAATGCATTACAGAGATTGGAAATATCCTGAAATTTTGAAACGTTTTAAAAATTAATCTATCCAATATGATCTTTTATTGCTATTAAAGAAAGGAATGTGTCTTAAACTCGCATAATCCAATCCTTCCTATAGCTGCAGCGACATTTTTCTGTAATTATATGCGTTTTCTGATGAAAAATAAAATATATTTTTCCAACACCGTGTTACAAGAGAAAATGAGAATCACAAAGGAAGGATTGGAGTTGAATATTTATTTTTTCATGATACATATATAAAAGAGCAGCTTTCATGTAGCTTCTTCCGGGTGTTGATTATAATCTCAGTATTCAGTACTACAAATAAGCTCACTGATGGATTCAATCATGATAAAAGCACACCAGACAATTGGAAGAAAAAGAAGGGGATTATTTAATTGGGAGACTTAGTTTTGATTATTTTACTGTAATTGAAAGGTACGTAATACGTTTTTGTTGTTGGCAACTGTCTTGCATGTTTTATAAATGCAATTTAAGTGCATAGATACACAAGGTAAATTGCATACCGCATTTCTTCAAGGATGTCGTTTTTTTGGTGTTGTTTCTTCACAACATCGTAGAAAACAAATGTTACGAATGAAGGCGAATACTATTACTGTTTCAAATTTGATTTACCGAGTGAGTTTCCTATTAAGTAGAATAATAACAAATCTTCGAATAATAAGACTAGAAATATTGACCTCCTACAATGTTTTTTTCTTTGGCAAATTTTGTAACTGAAAAACAACAAAAAATATTTTTTAAGCTTATCTGTCAGAGACGACGGTTTAGGTTTTTCATTACTACATGAGGAAACTGACACTTGCGGTCTAGATTATTAAATAAGATGGTAAAAGTTTGTCAATTGATTGTTTGTTATAATATTACCGTGTTGGATAGTCTATGAAACTAACCGAAGCTAAATTATTGCAAAGTAAATGTAAAGTTGTAATGAGGGCAAACTTAGCTGAATATGCAGAGACGTTTGAATGCGTGTTCACAAAGTGATAAGAATATTGTTTTGACGAACTGCACATACGTATTTTAGACCTAAATAAATCGAGAAAGCTCATAGAAATTGTATTTATTGTAATGTTAATTTTTTAAAGGAAATTACATACGGGTTAAGTGTTGTTTATGTGAAATACTTTTCAAATAAAAAACTTAAGTTGAAATTGAAGCCAGTCGTCACGTGATGATAGCGACATTGTACCTTCGTGTAGCAAATTCGTTGCATTGAAAAGTTTGACTAAACAAAAAACAGGTAAGGTGGTTCTGAATTATAGCCAATATGCAATCTGGAATCCTCAGACAAGGGCATTCTGAAGATTTGTAGCGTTTGATCGAGAAATTTGCAAGAAAAGTTCCGGACAGGCAAAACGCAAGTATATTGTTAATATAGGTTATTCCAATTTATTTCATGATCTTCTTCTCGGGTATCATGAACTTTTGCATATAGATCGATATATGTGTGTATTATTCTCCTAAATTCTAACTTTTATTGGCCCATTTGTTTTTCTCCAAATCACTGGATGTTGGGAATAGTGTTTTTGTTCTCCATTGGTTCTTTAGGTAGTCTGTGTGTATTTTTCTCACTTTCTGTTGTTTACATGTCCTCTGTATGTTTTTATGGAAAGATCTTTTACACAGGGAAATATGACTGTAATTTTCTTCCTGATTATTCTTGTTTCTTGCCTTATTTATCAAGTGCTATGGGGAATCTGTTGTAGGTTATGTGCTTTACTTCTTTTTTCTTGGCATCTTTGGCATTACAGATTTTGCTCATTCTTGAAACTAGGCGGTCTGTGACGCCCGTTTATACACTGAATTATAGTGAGGTATTTATTGATATCTGTTGGTATCCTGCAAACTCTTTTCGTGTATGAACTTATGCGTTTTGTTAATAATCAAGTCTAGGAATGAGAGTTTATATATTCTTTTATTTCCTTTGCGAACTGTATTCCTAGATGCTGTCTGTTCAAATAGTTCATGAATTCTTGAATTTCGTCTTCAGTATGTGGGAATACTACGATGTATCGTCAACATATCTGAGCCAAATCCAGAGACTTAGAACAGCCATTTTAATGGCTGTATCTTCGAAATGTTCCACGTAGAGGTTGCTACGCTCTGGCGACAGAATTTGTTTGTAATATGTGTTTCCGTTGCTAGAAGTTAGGTTGTGTTAATACCTATGGTTGTGAATTATTGTATTATCGTGAAGATTATCAGCTGAGTGCGTTTCTGTAGAAGTCTGCTGTTTTTAAACTATTGTCATAGTATTTGTATTATTTGAAATAAAACAAATGTTTATTTTTAAGAAACTCACAGATAGGGTTAGCTACCGTGACTGTAAATCAAGTTAGCCCAATAGTGTGAAAACAAGATACTAGATCGAAACCCAGTGTTTAACATTATAAGCCTAGAGATTTACCGCTGAGCCACTGAGAGGTGGCGTCATCGACTACATAGTTTCAAGAATGAATGAGTATTCTAATACTGAAGATGTCAAGAATAAGAAGGAAGAACACAATTACAATCCTAGTTGACAATGAATGCCAGTAGCATATAAAAAAGTAAGAAAATGAACACCAAAAATAAGCAGAAAGAAAATTACACACATAGAGCTATATTCACATATGTCTCTAAAGATACAGAAGACACGCAAGAATCAAAGCCAAAACAGATACCTAAGTCACAAAATCAGAACAGTATCCAGAAGTCACAACTCGGTATGACAGCAGCTAATACAATCCAAACTACTTAAAAAAACTCAAAAGAGAGTCAAAATACATTTAAACACACCTTATGAATGTGGAACCCAGTGCTTTGAAGAAACAAGAAAACCAAAAAAAGTTAGAATCCAGGAGTTTAACAGACAACAAGAAAATTAAGTACTGGTGTATCTGCATCTATCATGGTGTATCTCTCATGGCAGAGAAGAAGGGCGTGCAATAAACTGTAATAATACTGAAATAATGCTATATGAAGTACACGAGAGGAATATAATATTCAAAAGAAGACTTCTACACTTACTTAATTGATAACGCTGTCAGCCAACCAATATAAAACCTGGATATCTTTTTTGAAAACATTCAAGTCAGTTTGTTCAGTAAAGACCTAATTTAGGAGTTTCCAATCCTAGTGGATAGCACATCGAACTCCTTACACTGTAAAAAGGAAATTAGATTCTAAGTATACTTCTAAACATTTGTCATGTCCTTAAATATGCTAAGAGTCACACCCTTCATGTGATAAATTATAGTAAATGTTTCTTTAAGTAAGGACTTCAGTGTTGTAGCCAGAGAATGACCATGTGTTGTTGTTTGTCTAATTATCAATTAGTAACTTTTTATAATTATATACTATTTGTTTGTTTGTTTTGTTTGTTTTTTTAATTATGCACAAAGCTACACAAGGGCTATCTGTGCTCTGCCCACCACGGGTATCGAAACCCGGTTTCTAGCGTTGTAAGTCCGGAGACATACCGCTGAGCCACTGGGGAGCTATATACTATTTACTAACTAGTTTTTATTCTATATTTTGTCTGCTAATCTGATGTCGTCTTCAGTAAAGTCCTTAGAAGACTATTTCTTTATGGGTAGTGATAGCGATTCTATCCTGGGTCTTCTCGATGGAAGTCTGGAGTATTATATACTCGACTGGGGTTTCCATCGTTAGAGCTTGAATCACCCAATTATTTAAATGTTTTCACGAGGGTTATTAAAACTTTGCTGACTTCTGCATTAGGCTGAGTGAGTGTGTCATCAGTTAAGTAGATGTAGAAGGCTTCTTTTAGTTTTATGTTTCTCATATCCCATTATTCCAAGTTTTTGTATGAACTTCTTTGGTATGATGGGCTATTGCAGATAGATCAGTATTACCGAGTATTGTATGACTATTATACTCCTGAATTCTAATATTTATTAATATTTTTATTTATCCAATGTATTGTTATCCGTCACATTAAGGAATGGGCGTGTGTTATCGTTTTCTGTTTCTACTGTGAACTCAGATTCCTTCAATTTGTCACTTAGGCTCTGTTTTATTTGAAGACTAATACTTTCTACATTTCAAGAATGCACGCATTGACACTGCCACTAAAATTGGACGCAATCTCCAAGCATTAGCTTCCCTTTATGAATTAATCTCATAGTAAGGCACAACAAGGACCATGACATAGAAGAAAAAATCCTCATTAAATGAGTTGAATAGATAATTCTGAGAAAGTGTGGGTGAAAGCAAAGAATAATGTATAACAACATTTGAACTACATTATATCTACTACATCCACTGCCGATAAGGCCTTTTGTTTAATAACAGGGCTCATCAAGCTAGTTAGGATACGATACACATCGAGACTTGTCAAGTCAGCTAGGATACGATAGATATCAACTTGATGAGCATTGATATCTATCGTATCCTAGCTGACTTGACGAGTCTCGATATGTATCGTATCCTAACTAGCTTGATGAGCATTGATATGTATCGCATCCTAGCTGACTTGATGAGCATCAGCTAGTATACGATACATATCAATGCTCATCAAGCTAGTTAGGATACGATACATATCGAGACTCGTCAAGTCAGCTAGGATATGATAGATATCAATGCTCATCAAGCCAGCTAGTATACGATAGATATCAATGCTCATCAAGTCAGCTAGGATGCGATACATATCAATGCTCATCAAGCTAGTTAGGATACGATACATATCGAGACTCGTCAAGTCAGCTAGGATATGATACATATCAATGCTCATCAAGTTAGTTAGGATACGATACATATCGAGACTCGTCAAGTCAGCTAGGATATGATAGATATCAATGCTCATCAAGCTAGCTAGGATGCGATACATATCAATGCTCGTCAAGTCAGCTAGGATATGATAGATATCAATGCTCATCAAGCTAGCTAGGATGCGATACATATCATTGCTCATCAAGTCAGCTAGGATATGATAGATATCAATGCTCATCAAGCTCGCTAGGATGCGATACCT
>NW_013665714.1:345397-396631 GCF_000517525.1 Limulus polyphemus
TGCTCATCAAGCCAGCTAGTATACGATACATATCAATGCTCATCAAGCCAGCTAGTATACGATAGATATCAATGCTCATCAAGTCAGCTAGTATACCATACATATCAATGCTCATCAAGCCAGCTAGTATACGATAGATATCAATGCTCATCAAGTCAGCTAGGATGCGATACATATCAATGCTCATCAAGCTAGTTAGGATACGATACATATCGAGACTCGTCAAGTCAGCTAGGATACGATAGATATCAATGCTCATCAAGCTAGCTAGGATGCGATACATATCAATGCTCATCAAGCCAGCTAGTATACGATAGATATCAAAACAAACAGGATACGACAATAGCTAATCCTTCAGGTATTTTAGAACATTGATTATCATTACATTGTAACTTAAGAAAATGTATCTGCAAAAACCGAAAGTAAGTTAGTTATACGCTTTACCTGTTCTCAAGAGCCTTACAATGGCTCGATGGTAATTTTACATTCTTACAACACTTAAAATTGGGTTTTCACACTCGTGGCGAGCAGAGCACAGATAGCCCATTGAGTAGCTTTGTGTTTAAACAAACCAACCATTATTTAAGGTATCTTTCGTTAACAGTGTTGGTTATTATATTTATCATAAGTAATTATAATTTATGTTTTTATTCTAAAGACAATATCACACTGTCAGCTCAGTTTGCGTATTTACTACAAGCCTAAATCTACTATGATGTACTAGCCAAGAATAACTTTAACCACAATATGGTTGTTTTTACTTGGACATCTAATTAGTTTCTTTGTTGTTTTTAACCCAACAGATTCATCGTTTGTTATTTTCCTACTTACCCACCAAACTTGTTGAAGCTGTTTGTATGGTGATCGCAGTTTTGAATTTATCACAATTTCAAAGGATTCTTAAGTTCAATAATCATGTATACATTGGAATGACTTTAAATAAAATCCCTATCAAACCAATAAGTCAAGCAATTAGACACCAGTTTTAACCGTTGCATTATCATTTAACCGATTTCCTGCATAGCAGCCAAAAGGGTACCAATTATTAAGAGTAAATCTCCTACTAACGAACAAAATGTTAAAATTTCAAATAGCTGATGAGACCTAACATTTTCATGGTGTTCCGATTGTTTAACTGTTGCATCTTCATAAACAGACAATTAGGTAATCCGAAAGTTATAGAAGATTACAGACCTCACCTGGTCCGACTATTTCTTAGTACCAATAACTACAGAAGTTCACAGACTTCACCTGGTCTGACCATTTCTTAGTACTAACAGTTAAAGAAGATTACAGACCTCACCTGGTCTGACCATTTCTTAATATCAACAGTTACAGAAGATTGCAGATCTCACCTGATCCGACCATTTATTAATACCAATAGCTACAGAAGATCACAGATCTCATCTGGTCTGACCATTTCTTAGTACCAACAGTTAAAGAAGATTATGAATCTCACCCAATCCAACCACCACTTAGTACGAACATCTACATAAGTTTACGGATCTCATCCGATCCAAACACCTCTTAGTATTCCAACAGCTATAGAAGATTATAGACATCACCTGATCCAGCCATCTCTTAGTATACAACAGCTATAGAATATCATAGACATAACCTGATCCAACCACCTCTTAGTATACAGCAGCTATAGAAGATTACAGACTTTATTCGATCCAACCACCTCTTAGTATACAGCAGCTATAGAATATCATAGACATCACCTGATCCAACCACCTCTCAGTATACCAACAGCTATAGAAGATTACAGACTTTACTCGAACCCACCACCTCTCAGTACCAACACCTACAGAAGATTACAGGCTTCACCTTGTCCGTACATCCTTAACATCACCCAGTCCGACCAAGTATTAGTTGTAATATTTGCTTATATATTAAACGTTTTATATCTATTTGTTTAAGAAAGTGTTTTGTTTAAATTATAGACACATTTTATCGACCAAGGATCGAATCCTGTCCACTACTCCCACAAAAACAGTCCTGAGAAGGGATTCTCTAAAGAAAGAAGCAGGTAAGCAAGCGAAATGTAAACCAAAATTAGTTAGCTTATTATGTAGTAACCGATTAATATGAGAAAAAATAATAATAGAATTTGATTAATAATTAGACTTAGGTAATCGTGTAAGCCACTAGGCATAATTAAGACTGATATCCTTGCCGTAGGGACTTAATAGACTTTAAAATTTACTAAAGTAGTGTTTATTCATTTTTATGAAAATTTATAAGCAAAGTATCTATTAGTTGTTAGCAGTGTCTCTTAATATTTGAACAATTATTTAGAGTAAAAATACGATCTTTGATTTATGCAGTCTGTTCACCAATGTCTTTTAGAACTGGTATGATTGTTTGTTTGTTTATACTAACTTTTCACATACATTTCGCTTGAAGTTAACAGTAGTGAAGTTCAGTCAATAACATAGAACGTGGAAGACATTTGAAACAGACAGACAGGAGATAAAGAAAACCAGTAGATAGTGAACCACAAATGATTTATTAACGTTTCAATTCGGTGCTTTCTTCCCAGAAAAAACTTTCCAGTAAAACTTGACGAGAAAGTCTCTGTCTACCCTAATACATCAATTTCATCGACTGGATCATTACTTTAATCCACACCGATATTAACCAGAGTCAATTTACTAATGCCTCTGTTCATCCCGTGGTCTGATTCCTACGTCAGATCCTTGTCTAAACCAAAATTCAACTCAGTTATTGAAGAAAAGAAAAGAAGTGAAACAAGAAAAACTTGAAAAATTAACCCCACTGAACTGAAGTTTTCGACTCTTAAACATTTTTTCTCATACTTCAGAAAACGGGTATGTAAACGGTACAATAAGCTTACAATGTCAATAGAATATCTGCGGACTTACAACGCTAGAAACCTGGTTTCGATACCCGTGGTGGGCAGTGCACAGATAGCCCATTGTGTAGCTTTGTGCATAAATTCAAATAATCCAAACCAAATCAATTGAATTTATTTTTACTTTCGTATATATTATTACAAGGTACATAATTCTCTATAATGGCATATGAATAGCTGCATATCATAATATTGCCCATAAAAAGAAGAGAAAAATGGCAAGTTTCAAAGAAAATTAATATAAATAAATTTGTTTCTTTTTTTCTTAAGCGCAAAACTACATAGTGGGCTATCTGTACTATGCCCACTGTAGGTTTCCAAATCTGATGTTTTAGCATTATACACCTTCATTCTTACCGCTGAGCCATCGGGGGGAATGTTAACAAATAATAATATTTCTGTATTGTTCTTTAATATAGGAATGTTTCCTAGCTAAACTCTTCCCTAACGAACAACTCAAGATAACTTTAACTGAAATCACATAGATTGAAGAATGTTTCATCATAATTTCAGTGAAGACACAATATATATGTATATATATATGATCAATCTTTCACTGAGAAATCATGGAGTGATTGATCTTATTTTCAAAACAGATTGTTATTATAACTCATGCAAAGTGTTATAAACCATTCAAACTGAGAAAATGTAAAGTGGCAATGAACTCTTAATAACATATTAATGTTTTGGCTAAAAGGTAATTTCACGTTACTACGATTTACTTATCAGGGACTTTCTCATTTTAGAAACATATTTAGCAGATACTATGAATTGGACATTTAAAGCAGATTATAGAAACAAGAGAGGACGCAGGCGAATAATGTCTGAATCTGCTTATTAAAACATGCCTTAACAGCTTGTGTGTTTTCGCATGAGCGAACACCCCCATCCTCCCTCCGAGAAACCAGTTATTCAAATTCGCTGCCCCATTTCACTTTCCGCTGAAATTTATATTAAATTATTTCACGCTTCGTGACTCTTTCATGTCATTTTACATAGTCAAGTAAGCACCAGGTAATGTGATTTACACCTGCAATATTCTAAACCAATGCCCAAAATCACAAGTTAGTCTTAAAAGTGTTATAATGAAACGACAATCAATAAATACAAAAATAAATAAGTAAGTAATGTGAGGAATTATACCCAAATGGCGGGTCATAATATAACTTGAATCAACTAAAAGTGAATATACAACCATCGAATACAAGTTCTGGTTTAACACAGGTTTATGACTATACATGCATAGTGTTAAATTGTCGAATATGAATACTAAAGAATTAGATGTACAAGGGAATAAACTTGTTATAAATTAGTTTAAAATTAGCACCACTTTCAAGACATCTTAAGATTTACGTACCAAACAAAGCAAATCTACTTCTGAATAAATATTAGTGATTAGGAAGTCCAAGCTATGATTCCTAATAGAGGTATATAGGGGTAACATAAATATCTATTTAGGAAAAGATAAAATAAATTATAAACATATGGGAGCTTTTAATACTTAATGCAGTGTTAATACAAACAGAGTATGGAATGTCATCTAATTATTTTGCGCATTTTAGGTTAACGTTATCTGATATCTTGAAATAATTTATTGAAGGTTAACGATACAATGGAAACATGGACATATTTGACTGTTTTTCCGGTTTAGTTTTATTGACATTTTTTAGTTTTGCTGTATATTTTACTATTAAAATCAATATTTATATTTTATTTTAATATGAAAGCTTCTAATGATTTCATGTATCTGGTTTCTAAGATATTAATATAATTTTATAATTGTTACTTTAACTTTCATCATTTCTATTTTTTGAAGTACTTAGCCATATCAGATATTTATTTAATAAAGTAAACAGTAAAAAGTTTGAAACATCAAGTTGATAGACACAATAATTTAAAGGTAATTACGAATCATTTCAACTCAAATAAATGTTTAGTTTGGTTCGATTGAGCGTAACCTAAAAATATGATACACCTTGGGGTGTGCTCAACTTATTTTAATTGCTTTCCATATAATTCATATACATACTGTATTATCTTATCTTGTTTTTAAAAAGCTGCACCCCTTACTGGGCCAGTGATAAGTTTACGGAGTAAAAATGCTAAAATCTAGAGTTTGATTCCCACATGATGGGCACAGCAGATAGTCTAAAGTAGGTTTGATTTTGAAAAAACAAACAAAAAATATAGCTTATTCCATATTACGTTCTGAATAACAAAAACCTAAACAATATTGTTTCAAATGTCCCAAAATCTTTTCTCCAAGGAGAGAGTTTAAAATAACAAATCAAAGTTCAATAATCTAATGTTATTCTTCAGAAACTATGGCAGTAAAAACTTTAACAATATAATATTACTCGTGTTACTTTTCTAATGCGCCTTTATAGGATGTTATTAGTTAATTATCTAAAAGGCCGTTAAATTTTAATCCTTGTTCGTTTCAAACATGTTTCGAAGACATGCTTTCATCCGATAAAAAAATGCTAAAATCACAATGACTACAAGAATCTACTTGTCAAACTCGCTCACCGTATGATCAAGAAGGTAATAAAAGGGCGTCAGAGCTGCAAAATAGTCGATATACGATCCTCATTCATTTTTTACTCTCTAGAGTTACGATTGGATGTCAGGAAATATGATGAGGTCGGATATATTTTAGGATTTGGAAAATAAGCTTGTTGTTTATGTTGGCTATAAAAATTCCACAGACATCCTCTGAACTTTTCTCCTAAGAGTTGTATTAGAGGGGAAGGGGCGTCTATGTCTTTTCGTACTTATCGTTACTTGACAGGCACGAGGGCCCTGAATTACCTGACGGAAATGAGGCATTTACGCCAAAGCAAACGTGTCCAGTGTAAGTTAAAAGTTCGACAGAGTCACATGGAACTCTGTTACAAAGACAATGAAAATTCCTCATCGATCAGCTTGTAGCTCCAGTTGAAACTCCACAAAGTAGAAATAGTCTAAAAAAAATAATAAATGTAGAGTGCCTGAATTGAGTCATTTCCAGACAAATCAGACACTAAATACAAATACTAGTTTCTATCTGGTCCTGATCAATTCACAAGTGAAAAAAATTTATTTACTTAGGGAATATTAATTTAAACATATTCCACGTTTTGAAATAGCCTCACACAAAACAAAACACTAATAGCCTAAGCCTCTCAATAAGTATTCAGAAGTTTAATGCTTGAACTCTCAAGGGACAAAAAGAATCATCATGGACTAACAGGCTTTACTATTTTCTTGGACGTTTGAAACGAAGTTTTTGATTTTAATTAAATTTCGTAATTAATTCTTTACTTAAATATCTTAGTTACATTTTCATAAAGGGTATTTCACAATGCCTAATGTATGGATTTATTTTAAAAGAAAAAAAACCGTATCTTCTTATACTTGATTAACGTAAGTTTATACTTGATTAACTTAAGTTTTTCAACAAATTAATAGAAACATATTATCCGTAATGCTATGTAGGATTCCTTTGCCAAGCCTTAAGATAATTTAGGTATATATTAACAAGCGTGCTTTGGTTGATTAGTATTTTCGTGTACGGCATCAAAGATTTTATTAAAAAACATAGATAAAACATTAATCTTTATAGAAATAATAAAGTGCAGAATTTTTACTAAATATTTTTGCTCTTGTCGTCTTTTATTTGAATCGATGAAGCGGGTTACTCTCCAGTAGATAGGCAAATTTCTTCATTACTTCTGCTTCCCCCCAGTGGCACAGCGGTATGTCTCTGGACGTACAACGCTAGAAACCGGGTTTCGATACCCGTGGTGGGCAGAGTGCAAATAGCCCATTGGTAGCTTTGTGCTCAATTACAAACAAACAAACCATTACTTCTGCGTATTTCGTATATATTGTGTAAAAACATAAGTTATTGTATGGAAACGAGCTGTTCCCTATCGTTACTGCCTCAATGCTCTATTCGTATATATTGTGTAAAAACATAAGTTATTGTATGGAAACGAGCTGTTCCCTATCGTTACTGCCTCAGTGCTCTATTCGTATATATTGTGTAAAAACATAAGTTATTGTATGGAAACGAACTGTTCCCTATCGTTACTGCCTCAATGCTCTATATTAATCAAATTTCTTAGTTTGAGCGATAAATAAAAATATTACATCTTAAGTCTCCTTGTAAGTTACGTTTTTGTAAGGATTGCAAGGATATCAGTACTTAGAAGTATTATATTGAAATCGAGGTATCAGTTTTCCTTGTAGTCCTTGTCATTAACTATACCTGTTGAAATTATGCAATAGCGTTTGAAGAATTAAACTTACACATGTTGTAACTATTTTCTCGGCCAAAGACTAGCGAGTAGTTAATGCTTTGCAGTAAAGCCCAACTTCACTTTCCTCGGATCAATTTCACAGCACAAAGTTTTAAGAAATTCAACTTTAAGGAGAAGTATTAATTAAACTTTGAAATAGTAATGTTTTTTTTTGTTTATTCAATTTTTCGTTCATGAAAGTAATTTTGGTAGCTTTGCCCTTTTCATTATTAACTCGTTCATTTAATAAAAAAAACACTTTTTACTACTAATTTATGATGTCCATACAATAAGTATTTTGGTATTTGGAACTAATTGGGATAACAAGTTGTTTAACATGAAGCTTACAGTTAACTAAAGAAACAAATGAACTTATATTGCATCATATGATGTAAAAATTACTTTTAAGTAGCTGAGTGAACATGTTTATCTAGATATTTATTATTACTATTAACGTCAGTGTAAACTATTGTCAGTCAATAATAACAGATACACACAACTTTAGAAAGCGAAGTGAAAGTTTAAACATTTCTACATAATCAAGTATTTACTTTAATAAGTAGCTGAGTGAACATGTTTATCTAGATATTTATTATTACTATTCAACGTCAGTGTAAACTATTGTCAGTCAATAATAACAGATACACACAACTTTAGAAAGCGAAGTGAAAGTTTAAACATTTCTACATAATCAAGTATTTACTTTAATAAGTAGCTGAGTGAACATGTTTATCTAGATATTTATTATTACTATTTAACGTCAGTGTAAACTATTGTCAGTCAAGAATAACAGATACACACAACTTTAGAAAGCGAAGTGAAAGTTTAAACATTTCTACATAATCAAGTATTTACTTTAATTTTACTAAGTAAATATTTATATTCTTTCATGCACATTGATCTCATTATTAATTAACTAGTATAATTATACGTTACTATATAAATATGAATGAACGACAATTAACAAACAGATAAAATTATAAAGTTCATGCTTAAAGTAATGGTGCTGGTTGATGATATCGTACAATACTCTATCGACAGTCAAATTAATTGTAACAGCTTTGTGTCATATTATTCAGTCTGTGTGACATGGGAATTTTATTTTCTTCCCATATTTTCGTAGGCACAGTTGCCCGTTTCGTTGTTTTAGCAGAAAGCTACACCATATCTGCGCAGTGCTCACTGTAAGGAATCAAACTCTGAATTTTAGCGTATAAGTCCATAAACTTATCACATCAAAACAGTATAATGTATTATACGTATATTCAAAGGGATTATCAGTATTATATCAGAAAGATTCTGTATAAATTAATATAGAATAGTTGATAAACGGTACAATATATTAATATTTGCCTGTCATATTATTTTTGACAAACATTTTGCACTAGGGCTAATGCATTAAAATGTTCTGAGGTGTGTTTTTCGTTAATTAAAATTCAGTTTGTGTAAACATGTTTTTTTCTTAATATTGGATTCTATACAGTTTTCTCGTTAATGTAATTAAAGTTCGTTTTGATAAGATAACAACTTAGCTTTTAGTTTTATGAAAACTATTTAAAAAAAAAAGAGTTGGTAATTCTACTACTACTTCTATACAGTTCGATGGATATAAAAATGTTATTTTTTCTCCATTTTCGGTTTTAGAAAAGAAACCGTCTTTTAAGATTCCATCGATGTCATCATGTTATTTCGCCCGAAAGTTTGATAAACTCGGAATTACACAAATGCAATGTAAAAATTTTGGGCACATTTTTTTTTTTTTTAAGAAAGGATATTTTGAATCTGAGATCTAAGAAGTGTTTTCAAAATTTCAGTTACTTTCCTTATAAAAATAAGATTTCACTTTAGGAAGTATGCTTCATTTGTGTTTATTAACTCGTGTTTATGTCGTCGTTTCATCACGACTGATAATTAGATCTATGTGATTTTTTAAATAAATTTAGTTAAAACAAAATGACTCTCAAATTTTGATTTTCTAATAAACCAGAAAAAATTTACAAATTAAGAAATGGATAATAGAAAACAATTATTGGTTGTTATCAACATTTTTATCAGCTAGATGTCACTTCACAAATATTTCTCTCATATTACTTGGGTTCGTTTCTTTAATCACTATATTACAATGAAATGTTCTTCCTTAATTAAGATGCTAAAAACAAACAATAGTGAAAGTTCAGTTCTCAAATCTTTTTATCTATTAATTCTTTAGAATATGACAACTTTTGGATAAAGTGTCTGTGAACTATTAATTTCTATCTTTTCATTCTTGGTCCAGCATGGCCAGGTGGATAGGGCGATCGATTTGAAGGTCGCGGGTTCGAATCCTTGTCCCACTAAACATGCTATCCCTTTCAGTCGTGGGGGGGGCGTTATAATGTGACAGTCAATCCCACTATTTATTGGTAAAAGAGTAGTCCAAGAGTTGGCTAGTTTTACGCTCCTGAATTAGTTTTGTGTAGCTTTGCGCGAAATTCAAAAACAATATTTTTTCTCGATTCTCTGATGATAGACGCACCTGTATGGTTAATTAAAGAAACACCGGTATCCACAGTAAACAAAAACACGATTATTCAGAATATAAATTTCGAGTAAATCTATCGTAGGTTACAAATTTAGTTTAAGATCCCACCTATTTCCAAAACGTATCACGCATAACTTCACGCATGTTCCACCTAAGGTTACTTTGATAAGTATTTTTTTTACTCTCTGGTGTTATGTGATTTTTATATGAGTGCTCAATTTAACTTTTATTTTATTTAGGAAAGAATGGATTTTCTTAGGCAACGTCTGGTTGGAGATCATTAATCACAAGAGTTTAGATAAAACACAATCTAGTAAAATTTTGTGTCAACGTGATAGACAACACTAATTATTTCTTTCAATTAACTATAAGGGCAGTAGAAAAGATACGTAAAAATAATTAGCAATAATTAGCAGAAAGAAGGTTTAAAATGTTCTAAATTGTTAGGAGTCACACGAGGCAAAAAATGTCTCATTTGGGAGAAAAAACTTTTTTGATGCAAGGAGAAGTTGACTAACGTGTTGTAAAAAACATTATAAATATTGTAAAAGAAAAAAAAACCTCTAATATTGGTTTTGAAATGCCAGATTGATTTGATGTATGAGGAAACCTATAACGGATGGAGATTCATTTATTTCAATTTAGATAATACTAGATGACATTAAAACATCAAACTGTTTATAGATGATGTTATAATTAGTAATTGATAAACAAACAAATCAAACTTCAAAATAGTCAGAATCTGAAAATATATGAACGGATATATCAGAACATTTGGTTAATATTTCATCCCCAAACGACCAACAGTACTGAGAAAAGGGAAGAGAGGTCATTTCGACCGAAATTGATAATATATTTTCTTGCTCATGTTTAAGAAACTACACTTAAAACATTCTAATAGATAATTTATTTTTCACAATTGTAGTAGGTATTTTAAAGCATAAGTTAGGTATTTAAAAAAAAATCATATATTTGAAGAAAATATTCAAATTAAGAAATGGCTTACAGGATATGATAATCTAGTTTTATACTACACCCAAGCAATTTGTATATTAGTTTTGAAGTTTATCAAAAACGTTAAAACAGATAAAATGTAATAAATATGGTTTGGAGAATTACTGGAATTCTTTCAAGTATCAGATTACCACTTATTTCTTCAATAATACTTTCCTATGAATAAACATTTTAGTCTCCAAGTTTTACAGTATCTCAACATTTCTTAGATTAGTCAAATGTAAAATAACCGATTAATTAACTTTTTTTCTAAGTGTTACTGAAGTTTTTATAACTATACAATTCATCATCATCAATGTTTATAATAATGATCCAGTTTGTTTGAATATTTTTTCTACACAACAATAATTACAGATACAGTACCCGAGCAATGAGCTTTTACAGTATCTCAAAAGCCAACATAATGGCATTAAGCTAGAGCTCTACTCAAACAAGAATCAAAAATCGTAATGGGGTATTTAAGTGTTTTACACTCACAAAAAATTGGTGGTAGTGTCCAGGGTCACTAATGAGGAGTGTGGAATCCTTCGAAACTAGTCTGGCTCACAGAAACACCCTTAATGAAAGAATAGACCATTCCAAGCTTTTACTTGTTGTTAAACAATGTTTAAACAACTCTATTCAAGAATCAAAAAGCTGGACAAAGATGAGCACAATCTTCACACCATGTAAATTTGTTCTTCGGGTTAAAACCACCTGTTAATCAGATTTGGAATAAAAAAAGTCATGTGAAACATGATTTTCATTGAAGTATTAGGCCTAATACGCCAACTGCATTAATTTATTTGAATATATATATATATATATTTTTCCTAAGTATAGAACTTAAGTTGTCTGTTGGAAGGTAAACTATTTCTCAATGACAAAGACTTGTGGTTTACGAAACTTTGTATATGGAGGTAAATTAAAGAAATGCGCCGTTATAGCAAAATAAGCAGTTTTTATACGCATGCTACCCAGCTACGCAATTGCCGCTTTAATAATTGATCCGTCCGTGGCGATCAAAATTAACTTTCTTCATTGCAGAATATTTAACTAATGTTGAGTAAAAATAATACTCGTCATTTTTGTTTCTGACATACGTTGCTGTCCCAGAGGCATTTCATTCAATACCACAACTCATCAGATAAGATGAAAGCGAGGCTGTATAAAAGTATTTCAACAG
Source organism: Limulus polyphemus (assembly GCF_000517525.1). Classification (NCBI taxonomy): domain Eukaryota; kingdom Metazoa; phylum Arthropoda; class Merostomata; order Xiphosura; family Limulidae; genus Limulus; species Limulus polyphemus. The sequence goes on from NW_013665714.1 coordinate 357,259, forward strand.
AAAGAAAATATGTACAGTCTAGCTGGATATTGCATAACATTTTGTAGACCATTTTGTTTCTTAGTTTATATATTTCTCATCATGATACCCACTTCCAGTAGTGCACATAAATAGTGTTTAGATACATTTCTTACTCCTTAGGATATAACATACCTTTTGAGTTCTGAAGCTGATCGAAACATTCTTTGGCCTCTGGTTTGATATTAGATAAAATATGGTTAAGAAAGAACGTACGAAACGTACGTGTGATGTTTTTGTTACATACGTAGAGCTGAAGATTCTCCACGCAAACCCGCCATAGGCAGTTTAACCAGAATAAAATTCGTTTCGGCTAAGTTAGTAAGACATATCTGGTTGCCGCATTGGTAGTTAGATCGATTTAATATGTAAAAGTTTACTTGTAAGTTATAAGTAGGAAATACTACGAAGTGAGGTGTAACAAACACTGTTAATTTTATTATATGATATACAGAGAATTACTGATTATTACACCTAGATCAGTTCCGCTTTCGAAACAAGTTAAACAGAAGTACGTGCCATTGGCGAGGACAGCTATAATTCTGCATTACGCTTTATAGTGCAGACACTAATATTATTTTTTATTCTATTAAACATGAGATATTATTATGATTGTCATCATTTGCAGACTCAAATACTGTTTAGATAAAATAATTTAGAATATACTGAAGCTAGTATATTTTGAACTATTAGAAAAAGTATCCTGGGCTCTCAAAGAAAGAAGTAATTACCTCTTTAATTACTGAGAACAATAAATATTGTGCAGAGAATTTTACCAGTAAGAATATCTATAATATTGTGCTTAGAGTGTTAAGTCCTATAAATGTTTGTACCATAGGTCCTTCGACGTAATAATAATAATAAATAATAATTTATAATACTATACAACTATTGTTTTGTATACAAAGCTATTATTTTCTTCTGGTAAAATTATTTTGTAAACAAACAAAAAACGCACTATGAAATCTCATAATTGTAATATTTTAGAAAACGTTTTGCTGTTTATTGTAAATGTTTTTGTTTTATTGGAACTCAGCAAATAAATGAAGTTTTTCCATCAGTATATTCGTTATATATATATATATTAAATTAAACATTCGTAATTTTGAAAGTGAACATATTCGTTTTTAAAATATATATATACATTGTGGACACCAGAGGACACCACATATCTATAATACATAAATTATTCGATTTTTCATAACTTGAAATATAGATATATATACTTTTTAATAATTAGAAAAAGCATAGAATCCAAAAATCACGGAAGTACATAAACGTCAACTTTTATGAAACTAGGTCTCGAACTTTTTGAGTCAAATAAAAACCTTAATCAATTAATGCTGTTTTTATCTATCGTAACTGTTTTCGAGAAGTCTGAAAATTTCATGCCTAATTGTATTACCTTTTATGGTTCTATATGTTTTTACGGTGTCTGTACGTAGTCATAACAACTGTTAAAATTGTTACATCCAAACCCAAACTCCATACTATTTAATACTTATTATATAAATAATAAAAATATAAATACAAGCCAATTAATACTCAATTATACATTCAAGAAGTTCATTCTGCATGACTTTATAAGCACTAAAAGTACAATTTTCCATCGCTTCTGTTGTTATGTTAATAGGACTAATACTGATACTGTTGTGTTGTAGTTTGGGTTTTTCTAAGAATATTTACAGATATCATAAGGTGTTTTACGAACTTAAATATATTGGTTTTTCTGTAGCCACTTATTAATACATGGATTGTATTTTATCAATATAAATGTAGCTTATAAAATTCAGTTTATAAATAACATTAATATGTTTTCTGAATGACGTTTAATCAAGTGCCAATGCCTGGTGTCATTGTTAATTTGATTTGTTATCAGTTAAAAGATTTTTTAAACAAGACAATAATTTATTGTTGTTCTGTTGAATGTTATATTTTCCTATGGCCAGTAAATTTAATATTATTTGGTAGTTACACCTTATAACGGATTTAGAAGAACTGTTTCTATGAAATTTTTGTTCACTATTCTAGTATTAAACAAAAAAATATATTTTTAATTTTCAGTTTTAATTTCAATCCACTCCCTCTGCTTTTACCCAGAAACTTCGGTGGAACTATTATATTGAAGCTAACGTTCTATATCAATACATTTGTCTGTCACGTGACCTCGAAATGTTGAATGCTCGTTTAGTTTTCCATGGTTGTTGACGAGGGCCACCGGCTGTGCAGGGTAAGCTGCGATCTGTTCTTTGAAAGAGCAACTGCACGTTACCAGCGCGCGCTTACACAGGCAAGTAAGGGCTTCTTTGTGTTCGTTTACTTAGAAGGTTTTAGTGCTTTCTATTCTGAACCCTATTCATTTGGGCGGAGGGGTTATAGTTAATTACGTGGACAATTTTGATGATTTGCTATACTTAACTCACAGAGGAACTTTTTGGCTGATTGTGTGGTATTTCATTCTTCATAGGTTGAGTCACCGAAAGAGAATTAAGAAAGAGTACGCAAACTGTGAGTTTTACTTGTGAAATATATTTACTTAGAGAACAAAATCAGTTGCATTACCATTCAGATGAAAACAATAATGATTATAACTGATGTAGGATGTTTGGAAGAAATAATGTTCAATTCAAACTTCAAGTCTGCAATATTTTTAACTTAATAAGAACTAGTTCTTCTTGTTGAAAATCTTATGTTAATGAAAAACAATAGACAATTTAAAGTTGCAAAAACCAAAATGAGTTTTTAGAATTTTCAAAAATTGTAAATTGATTGATGTAGGAAATTAACCTTATGAATATTTATTTTAAAGTTTTCCTAAACAGATGTCAACACATAGCTTGTAATCTCTAAGTAAGGTATACTGTATTTTATCTTTTTCGCTACTTTCGTTAACAGTATTGGTTATTTATTATTGTTTTACTTATATTATGAAGATTAAATTACATTGTTAATGTAATATATGTGTTTAGGACTAGTCTAAATCTGCTACGTTGGTCGAATCTTCGTTAATATTATTGGTTATTTATTATTGTTTTACTTATATTATGAAGATTAAATTACATTGTTAATGTACTATATGTGTTTATGTGTTTAGGACTAGCCTAAATCTGCTACGTTGGTCGAATCTTCGTTAATATTATTGGTTATTTATTATTGTTTTACTTATATAATGAAGATTAAATTACATTGTTAATGTAATATATGTGTTTAAGACTAGTCTAAATCTGCTACGTTGGTCGAATCTTCGTTAATATTATTAAGGTCGGAAATATTCTTAACTTATGAAATAATACATTCTAAGCTTTATAAATAGGAACCTTAAAAAGTATATTTAATTATCTCTTATTTTTTTAGTTTCATTCTAAGTAAGTAGCTTGCTCTGATCAGAAGTTAATATTAACACTAAGTTCATTATTTAATTTCTGTAGTGCACATAATACTAGAAATAAACGACTTTATAACGCCAATTTCTTAGTTGAAGCTTCGTACTGTCTGTTGCGGTTTTAATGAAACACACTTAAAGGAGCTATAAAGTCTTGAGTGTTCAATTAAATAAAAATAAATATGGTGTTATAAGAACGTTTATTTCTGGTATGAGAAGAAAATATGATTTATATGGACAGTGGTGACATAGCTCATATCATAGTTTTGTGTTAGTTGGAATGTGAAAAGATAGGTAAAGGCTACATAGGATCAGGGACGACTCGATGAAATTTAAAAAATATTTTAAAAAGTGGCCATTCTGCTAAGCTATATGCATACATACATACATATGTTGTAATTATAATAAACGTAAGTTTTGGGACAGGACTCCTTGAGAAGAAGTGAAATGTTTCTTAAATAACGGGTTCCCTTATTAATAGAGAGTGGGCCTACTTTAAAAATCAATCACTGTCTGTTGCTAATATCTCTCATCACCTATTAATTCATATCTAGTAGAATAGACGGTCACTTTCTTTGCAAAGCTGCTACAGGTGCAGTCAGGTATCTGAGTCTGTTCATTACTTTGTTTAGGCCTGAAACTCAGTCGGATTCACTTCGGAGTTCTTGGTTGGATAAGGCACATTCTAGATACTGTGATCTCTGCTGAATAGAGCTCGCGGTAAAGCCAAATATTTCATCATGCTGAAATAATTCCGACAGTGCATGCAGAACTGTTCAAAATGATACTTCACCGCAAGGCATTCATGGCAAACTTAACTATTTCCAGTAAACGAAGCCAGCTATAACAAGCCAGCGTTATGATATCTTGCTCACTGCTCTTCACGGTTTGGGACAACGCTGTCGTAAACCATAGCGTCCTCAAAGTTGCTGACAAACTCAGGCTTGTTCATTTGAAGCAAACAGTGAGTAGCTGGTGTAATCACTCTACATCATGTTTTCTCTGTTGTTCTTCACTCTATTTCGAAGCTCCACACAACCTAGGGATCAATACTTTGCATTTATGGCTATTATGAGTAGCAAAGTCTACAATATCCAACAATATGGATCTTCTTGCATACAGACGATGTGTTGGCATATATTCCTTAATGTTAGAAAACTCGCTTTGTAATAAACAACGAGTTTTGTACACAGTTCTTAATATGAGGCTGATCCCAGTCTCAAAAATACAAAGAAATATTAAAGAACTTACTGTACAGGATATAAAAACTCATTGAGACTGGAAATAGTATCATACACTAAAAAAAACCCATTGAAACTGGAAATAGTGTATCATACACAGGATATAAAAACCCATTGAGACTGGAAATAGTTTCATACACAGGATATAAAAAATCATTGAGACTGGAAATAGTATCATGCACAGGATAAAAAACCATTGAAACTGGAAATAGTATTATACACAGGATAAAAAACCATTGAGACTGGAAATAGTATCATACACAGGATGAAAAAAACCATTGAGACTGAAAATAGTATCATACACAGGATATAAAAAACCATTGAAACTGGAAATAGTATTATACACAGGATAAAAAATCATTGAGACTGGAAATAGTATCATACACAGGATAAAAAACCATTGAGACTGGAAATAGTATCATACACAGGATATAAAAAACCATTGAGACTGGGAATAGTATCATACACTTCTTTTATAATTGTGTACAAAAATCGTTGTTTATTAAAAAGTGACCATTTACACAAGCGCTAATTAACTTTATACACTCATCATCACCATGGTCATCTGCTCGAAACAGGTTGATTGTCATGGAGCGCTATTGTTCTCTTCTATCTAACACAGTTACTATATGATATTCCTATCCAATCTTTGATGTTATCCATCCATATATTTCTGGGTCTGCCTCTTCATATTTTCCCATTTATTTTTTTTCTTCTATCAACAGTCTTTGTTTTCCATTTCTTCTAATTATCTCCAAATAATTCATATTTTTTATTCTTGATAATTGTCATTAATTGATAATAGTGTTCTTTTAGTTTTCATCATTTCTAATACTTGTTCATTTGTCTTACGTTCTGCCCAAGATATTTTCAGTACTCTCCTATAGATCCACATTTCAAAAGCCTCAATCTTTTTAGCGATCGCTTTAGATATTATCCACGTTTCAGTACAATATAGTAGGGTTGACCACACATAGCATTTGACTAGTGTCATCCGTGTTGTTATGTTAATGTTTCTTGATGTTAATATTTTTGACATGTTGTTAAATGCACTCCTGGCTATTTCTATTCTTCTTTGAATTTCCACTTCGCTCTTATCATCTTCAGTGCTCATGTTTAATAAATATTTAAAATATTTCATTTGTTCAATTGATGTTTTCTCTATAGTTATAATGACTTTAGATACATCTTGGTTTTGAGTTACTACCATTGATTTGGACTTTTTAGTATTCATCTCCATTCCACAGTCTTTTCCTTTTTCATTTATTCTTTTACTAACTCTTGTAGATCTGATACACTTAGACTCAGTAATGCTGTGTCATCTGCATATCTTCGGTTGTTGATGTTAATTCCACCAATCACTACTCAGTTTACATGTTCTATTTCTCTAAGTATTTTTTCTGTGTATAGCTTGAACAAACTGGACGATAACACAAATCCTTTTCTTACACCTTTTTTGATCTTAAACTCTGGTGTTACTCCCTGTTTGGTTCTTACTACTGCCGTTTGTTCCCAAAACATCTTCGTGATGATCTGGATATCTTTCTCATCAATTCCTATATCCTGAAAGCATTATATCACCTTTAAGTGTTTTACCCTATCAAAAGCCTTAGTTTAATCTATGAAGTATATATATATATATATATACATATTATAGGACCTATATGAAATGTTCACAGATTGTTCTTAGAATTAAAAAATACCTTCTCTTGTGACAGATTTTGGTCTGAACCCACTCTGTAAGTTGCTTACTTCTTGGTCTATTTTGGTTGCTATTCGTTGCTGTATTATTTCAAGAGTAATTTGGTGATATGATTCATTAAAGTGATTGTTGTGAAGTTTGCACAGTTCTGTGCTTTGGGTTTTTCGGTATGGAACAAATATAGATTGTTTCATTTTGGTTGGTATGTATCTAGTGTTACATATTATAATACATAAATTAGTTGTAATTATCTAATGGTTTCAACATTTCTCTTAACAAATCATCTGGTCCAGTTGCCTTTCCATTTTTCATTAGGTTTGTGACTTTCTCTACTTCATCTTTAAGGATGGTTTGTTCAGCTGTTGCTCGAAAGTCTGGAATTGGTTCTCTATCACCATCATATAGTTCCGTTATGTATTCCACTCAGCTCTCTGAAATCTCTTGTCAATACACTCCTTAACTCTTATTGGAGTCTTAGGTGAAGAATTCAACTACAGATAAGCGGTTTTGTTTCACAAAGGTATCAAAATGTAAATATATTTCCTAATTTTACTATCTAGTAACAATATATTAAAACATTTTCAACTGATTTAATAAAGAGAAAATGACGTTTCATTGAGTCTTTACGATAAATAAGAGTATTGCTTAACCCAGTTTCTCTATACTTTAAGCTTAATGTACAAATGTATATAGTAATGCGTCTAAACTTAGTGTTACATCAATCATTCTCTAGAAATTTCTCATTGAGCGAATAAGATCGTTTTGTAACTATTAACTAAAATTCACAAAGACCCCATTCTGCTGTATAATAGGTTTATTTTCAGATAGATATAGGAGTTGGTATTTTCAACGTGAATAGCCAATTTATGGGCATAAGGAATTAAGTTTAAGGAAACTGTACACCTTTGTATTTGATAATTATTATCAGTCAAAACATTTTCTGTAAGTTGTAGCTATGATTGTATTTGTAGGGAAAGTGACTTCATATAAAGTATACACATTCAATTAAAATAATTATATGGTAGATTTGGGAGTTTATTTTGAATGTTTACGTAAAGCTATACAAGGGCTATCTGGTAGGGAATGTAACTCCTTTGCTACTTTAATCGAATAATGGGACTTGACTATTAATTTTGCGACATCCTTCGCCAACACTACGGATTTGGATGTGATTGATATTTAAGAATATAATTTCATTATATGGTTTTCATGATTTTGGAATATTACTAATTCTTTTCCTGGAATTACCCTAAGTTCAGTTGCTTATATGTGTTGGTTACTAATAATGCAAACACTAATGATATCCACTTTTTATTTCTGATCGGTTTTCCTGAAACACATTTTGCCACTTCTTCTTCTACTTCTTGTGCAAAAACGTGCAGGTAATTTCTTTGTACTACTTATAATTGAAGATGTGCTCCTCGACAAAAACAGTTAGTTATAATGCATCCGCTCATCGTGGACTCAGAGGTCTGTTTGAGGGCTTTTCACGCTAAAAATCGGATTTCGATACTCGCGGTGGGCAGAGCACATTAGTCCTTTGTGCTTACGAACATAAAAAAAATAATCTATTGCTGCACAGGAACGAACATTTACTATGAATTAACGGTTTTTATGGTCATTTACGTAGAGCATTTTAAAGATATGTATAAATTATGTACAAAAGAATGATCTGAAAAAAGTCCAGAGTACATAGTGCAGCGTTTCTCCGCCAGGGTACTTCAGTGGGTCCAAGAGTCATGTCCGAAACTTAATAAAAATATTAAAAGAAAAAAATCATTTACAGAGTAAAAATATTTTCCATCAAATTAAATTTACACGAATTAAAACATTTAATTTTGGTATACACCATTTTATGTACACGGATTGTTTTTCTTTCAAAAGGTAAAAAACATTGATAGGTTTGGGGCTCCGCAAAAATGTTTTTAAGTTTTAAAACTGCTGACATAGAGTACCGATTAAAATAGTTTTATAAATACATAGAGGATCATTAGTTAAGACGCCAAAAACATATGTTCTCACTGTGCTTACATCTGGTAAATAACGTCATCCGTTTATAGAGATTTCTATTCTGGTAAAGAAGAAAACACTTACAGATTAAGAATGAAATGATTTATTGCTGTACCGACATTTGCCGCTTTGTGCAGTGTTGATTATGAGAATATTAGTGAGACATATACTATATCTTTTGTTATATATAATAATGGAATTTTTGAACACTCTGTATATAGATGATTCTATCGGTAACAAGTCGTATTGTTACGTATTCAGATATTAAAGTTACACATAAAAAAGTGTAACAAATTATATCTAAAGGTAAGTATGTATGAAATACCTTATTTTATTAATAGCATTATCTTGTTTTATCGTTCTGTAATATATATCAATATTTAGACAAGTCCTATTTGGTTTTGTTGATATTTTTGAAATACTAAAACAACCTTTTAAAATCTTTTATCGGTATTTTTCTCTATGTAATGGAAGTTTTTGGAAAAAAAACAAACTGTTATAGTATTTAATATTCCCTTTTCCTTTACTTGTATGAAATTTATCAACGTTTCACTGAACCGTCCTACCAAAATGTCAATAAGAATCATTTGAATAAGTGTGTTTTCGTGTATCCATCCAGAATTGATGTGGTATTATGTATCCATTCTCAAATAAATGGGTATTATGGTTTCATTTCTTTGAAACCACGCTAGTAGTTTTGTGGTGCAACGGATGAAGTTAATGTTTTCAACGTTTAGTGTATTTACCGTTTAACTGTTCTTTTCATGTTTTTCCGTAACTCACTAAATATCACATGATTTGGTTATTTGCCTTTAATAAAGAAGCTTATATATTGTAGTTTATAATTAGTAAACGAAATAGGTGTAGTCCTTTATATATATTGGTGGCATTTTTTGGACAAAAAAAAAGTTGTGAATTTATTTCATTGTGAAGAGAAAACGGTTATTAACCAAAATCAGAAGATTGGTTTCAAAGAAAATGGTTCTTTATTAACTCTCGTCTTATATCAGAGTTTAAAGTTTTAGCCTTATATTAAATAATCATAGCCTCATAAAAAAACAAGTCCTATAATAATTATTATTTAAAATAAATATATGCATTATATTAACATCATAATTTTTATAGCATATTTGTATTTTGCAAATACTTGTTTGGAAATAAGTCAAGTTTATCACAATTGTTTTAAGGTTTTTGTTGATATTAAAATGTTTCCGGTTTTTTAAGATATTATATTTAGCTGAAATGCTTATGAAACGATATCGTAACTGATAATAAGAATATGATATATAAACATTCTTAATCTTATTTTAAATCCACTTAGGTTTTGAGCATTTAGTAAATTTGAAACTAGTAATTATTTACAAAGTATATTTCACTGATATGTGTTAAAATTACGCAACCTCTTTACAAAAAGAGTTGAAGTCTATATCTATATTTAGCCAATGAACTCTATATTTGAAAGGATAGTAAAATTTGACCTTTTGAAAATTATAATTATTCTCTTACTAAAACGAAATTATAATTTTAATGTTCAACCTTTTAATATGGTAAAACTAACAAATTGTAGTACGTTAAAGCTTTACAAGCGCTTAATACAAGTTTGTTTGTAATTAAGCACAAAGCTACATAATGGGCTATCTGTGTTCTGGCCATCACGGGTATCGAAAACCGGTTTCTAGCGTTGTAAGTCCGCAGACATATTCATCAAGAAACCACACTTTACTGTTCTAAGTTATATTATATAATTTCAAGGAACATGATTGATGAGAAGCTCAATTCTTTTTGTATGTTTGTTGTTAAACACAAAGTTACACGATGGGCTGTCTGTGCTGTGCCCACCACAGGTATCGAAACCCAGTTTTTAGCGGCGTGAGCCTTCATACTTATTTACTTATCAACTAGAGGGGCATTTTATCCTGTTACTTTTGTATCTTAACGAGAACAGTTAGAGTAGTCTAGCAAAGACTATTAGCTGGAAAAAATATGTTGAAAGAAATTTGAATCTCAGGAAAATCATCTCAATAAATTACTTTTTTTTTCACCTTTTCATCGGCACCCAGTGTTTTTGAGTCCATTCTACCTTTGATCATAATGGAGACATACCCCCCCCCCTTGCGAGAGCGCTAGGGTTTTATAATTTTTTTATATAAAATGTGCTTTAATGACACACATGCATAAAGAAGAATTTTCAGATTTAGTGAATTTTTTTTTAATCTGTATATTTAATTTAATGTTAGATAGACTGTTAATGAGAAACACGCAAAGTGTTACCTTTTTGCATTTTGAATTTGTTTGAATTCAATTTTTTAACTGTTTTTACAGTGTATATATTAAATAATGATTTGTTTATATTTACGGATGAAATTCCGTTTATTTGTTTCATCACAAAATCAGTAAAGTTTCTATTCTAGAGGAATATGGAATCGCAACTTAACTGCTCCAAATAATAAAACCAACCCAACAATTCGCCATTACGACTTCATCTGGGCTGAACGGTCTGTGAACTGATCAATAAAAAACAAGCTAAGTTGTAAATAGCTGCATAATCCTGAAGTGTGTAACATGCGATCGCGTTTAAACCACTCTTTCACTCTCTCTCTCTATATATATATATACAGATATTCTGAAGTGAAGCAAGAAAACGTTGGAAAATATGAGACGGAAGAATAATATGGATGTATATGTATGTTAAATTTTAATTACGTATCAACAGTAATGATCAATTCGATTAGTTTGTTCTATTACATAAAGGAACATATTTACCCTATAGAACCTATAGTTTTTCTTACAGTCTTGACATTTAGCGCTGAACTGTCATCAACTAGGATTTAGTGCAACATGTTTGATATATCAAGTGTTACTATGTTCTAAAGCTGTTAAATGTTGGTATTTAGATATCCCTATATTTTACACTGCATGACTTGAATGTTCCATTAAAGACGATTCTCGAGATCTCGAGCGAAACTAACAATATTTTAGAATGATTTTACTTTGTTTATAGCAGGAAGTGAAATCTTACGGATCAGATATGGCTCTACTGGGAGTAATTGTAGAACATGTAACTACTGAAGGGAGTAATTGTAGAACATGTAAATACTGAAGAATATTCACCACTCTAATGAAGTTTTGTTATTTAAAAAAACAAGAAAACAAAAAACATACATATTTTCTATTGCCATTTTTCGAATATCACAGAAATGGGGGGCATCACCATTTTCGCATAAAAAGTAGAGGTTGTAGTGGAATCAGCATCACAAAACTCTATCTCGTAAGCCTTGCAGACAAACCATTTATTCTAACATTGACGCCGGCATAATTTACTTAGGCAGTAGGTGGGTGGGTGGAGGGAGGCTTGTTTCTGTTTATAAAACATTTTTTTAGATATACACACATATATATAAAATTTCACGCATTATCACGAGAACACGAAGATGAACAAGTTATGTTGAAATAGATATTCATTTGTTTTACAAGTTGTTAAACAAGCTGGATATTTCTACTTATTACTTAATTGAATTTGATATTACGTGTGTGATATTATAAGTTTAGTTATTTATATGTAAATCCCATTGTATAATAACTATTTGATTGAATATGATACGTTTGTTCCTTCTAACCACGTATTACTTCAAACTGGTGTATTTACGTGTTTTACACTCACAAAAAAGAAACCTCACTATTATAAAGGCTTGGTTTGGTCTGATATTTCATTGGTGGTAGTGTCTACGGTCACTGATGAGGAATGGAATTCTCCAAAACTAGTCTGGCTCACACACACACACACCCCAATGAAAGAATAGACCATTCCAAGCTTTTACGTTTTATTAAACAACAGTTTAAACAACTCTACTTATTCAATTATGCACGTATTACTTGTTCTTTCAATTTAATCCTCACTGGAAACCCGATGAAGGGCTGTTGTCCAAGACATTGTTTTCGTGTTTTATTAATAAGATTATTTTAATTTGTAAAGTTTTTCACCTTTACGTTTTATTCTATGTTATGTTTGAACTAACTTGTAACTAGAGACAGTGGCTCGTGGAATTAATGTTTATTTTGAGGCCCAAAAGGAGGCTTGATCGTACCCTCCGTCTCCTGGCGACGGCCTTGTGTAAGTAAATGGAATTTATCTTAGTAGAGAGAGCAAAACAGGATTTGAAAGTCAAAAGTGAAAAAAAGCCAACAACAACAAAAGAAAAACAAACAGCATTAGTTACAGAAGATAAAATTGTTTTAACTTGTGCTTTTTTTTGGCTAGCTATATTTATAAATATGTTTATCTCAAAGTCACAGAGGACCAAATATATGTCCCCCAGTGGCACAGCGGGCAACGCTAGAAACCTGGTTTCGATACCCGTGGTGGGCAGAGCACAAATAGCCCATTGTGTAGCTTTGTGCTTAACTTCAAACAAACAAAACCAAATATATAATTCAAAACAGAATTGCGTTACAACAACAACATCAAAGAACTAATTATTATTTATTTAGTTACGAACACAAGTATATTCTGGATTCTTTCCTTGAATAGTTTTTTAAAAATAAGAATATTATCAATCTAAGCAACTTATTTCGGAAAAAGTTGGTATAGTGTATGTTGTTTTTTTCGTCTGTAATTACTACCTTTTCACGTATTAATTATTTCTTTGATACTAACACATGCATATAAAGTGCAGAAAAAAAAGGTTCATTGTATTTGGACTTTTATTATCAATTTATTACTAGAATAAAGAAGGATAACCATGAATTAGTTATTATTTCATATAAGATACTTTAATTCATACAGATGAAATACGCAGCCAAACTGAACAGCACAATCTTCGAAAATTATTTTTGGTTGACCAAGAATAATTTTCTTGAAAATGAACACGAAAAAGAAAGTGTGAAACTACATTAGTTTCTGATATAAATAAAAATTAGAAATTCATTAAAATACGATTAGCCCAAATATTTAATTTTCATCAAATAATATATAGCTGAGTGAAAAAATTGTATTGTGTAACAATACTGAAGGCAATTAATAGGACCTAGTGCACATTAAGACACGTGACAATCTTAAGAAATGGTTGGGTATCTTCAAGGCAGAAAAAATATTTACTCATACTTAACTGTACGATGTGCTTTTTCAAGATAGTTTCAAACACCCTTTTCCTACAACTTCAAAAGCAGCGGTACCACCGAATCTGGTGATTACTTCTAGGCTTCAGATTAGCAATTTGTAATTCTTCTCATCATTAGTTCGACTAAGAATTGCCTCCTTGTGACTCAGTGGTAAGTCTGAAAACTAATAACACTAATGATTTGTTATCGCTTTTCAAACGAGACCCTAAACTCGAGCACTTTTGAATAGTTTACTATTCTTCTTCAGGAGAATAAATAAAATTCTTTATTTTCATGAAGAGGAGTGGCGAACTATTCGAAAGCGCTCGAGTTTTCGGTCTCGTTTGAAAAGCATTACAACTTTTGTATGAGATCCTGTGTGCTAACCTTTTAATCAAAGCTTTGGTATTGATATTCGTTGTGAGTCTTGCTTTGTGCATAACAACAAACAAATGACTCACTACAGTAAAATTCTCACACCTACTGGTTACGTTATACTTCAAGATATGTGGTACAATATTAAAACACATTAATCTCTCTTGGTATATGATAGTGTATACAAGTTAAGAGCTATCTTGCAGTAAGATCTACATATTTCTCCGCGCAATAAGAACATACAAATGTATAAATAACAAGAGTCTATTTATTTTGTGGTATTACTTCTTTAAAATGAAAAAGAAAATTATTTTTTTCTAAGAGTAGGCTTAAAAATATATCAATTCTAATATTTGAATAAATTTTGCTCAAAACTGAAACTAACTTCCATTTTATATATTCCTAATGTTGTCTTGATTACGACAACACTTTAGCTCTGAATATTTACAGATTTCGTTTATAATTCACCAAAGGTAAAATTGAAAATATAATCTGTGATATTAGAGTCATAGTGCATTCTTTGATTCACCACACCCTCTGCTGTGGACTATAGTTTCGCTTATCCAGGGCTCATCAGCATAGCTTGGATCAGGGAATCAAAGAAATACAGTCAGGCCTCTTGATAATGGTGATATGTAGATGGAATTTATGAAGATTTTGAGTCCTTTTTAACTAACTATATACCACAAATTATATTTTCGATTTTAACTTTGGTGAAAATAAAATAAAGGTGTAGTTTATTTGTTAAACAGTTGGTCTGTTCTATGATATCAAATAATAAATTGGGTGCAATGGTATGATATTATTCACACACATATCACTTCAGGTTACTATATAGTGAGTTAAAAAGGACTCAACAATTCTGGTTTCTTTGATTTATTTGGCACAACAAACTTCAGGACAATAGGGACGACCAATATATTTAGAATTTCATTGATATTAATGTTTGTAAAGGTATTATCAAATTAACTGCGTTAGAGAAAGCTTTTGATACGATTTATTTCACCGTGGAAGTTAGTGTCCTTGCTTGCAATTCTAGAGTCAACATGATTAATAAGTATTTTAGCTAAATTTACTTTAAAGACTTTAAGAACACATCAAATAAAATATGCATAAAGTTCTAAATACGTTAGTTTGTACCTACATCAAAAGTACCTTGTCAATTATGAACAGGAGAATTGAAGAATGAGGAGCAATATTGTTTGTTGTTCACATTCAACAATGAATTTTATGTTTGAATGTTTACTATGAAAATATAAAGAATTTATTGTTTGCAAAGTATTGCGTTATTGTATCCTGTATTGAAGTGACTCAGTGTTACTTATACTGTATTAAAGTAACTCAATTTCTATGGAACATTCTTTAAACCTGAACTTCATAAAACTCAAAAACAAATTAATCCTAGCATGTGTAAGTTTAGA
This sequence comes from Limulus polyphemus, assembly GCF_000517525.1. Classification (NCBI taxonomy): domain Eukaryota; kingdom Metazoa; phylum Arthropoda; class Merostomata; order Xiphosura; family Limulidae; genus Limulus; species Limulus polyphemus. The sequence goes on from NW_013665714.1 coordinate 372,505, forward strand.
TCTCGTACTAACACCATCAATCTGATCATATTGCAAGTTCAAAGTTATGAGTTGTGTCGATAAAAATATATTCTACATTTTGCAGGGTTTGAAAAGTTATGGTGTTACAAAAAGTAGAAAAAATATTGCGATTCTCAAAATACAGTGCTAGAAAAATTTGGCAAATAGATTAATATCTACATCACATCTAATAAGAACAACTTTAGAAGGACAAATGATAAAAATAAAAATGTTTTAGCTGAGGTAGATTCATATGACAAAAGCTAATTAACCATAAACGTTTTCAGTTTTAGGTGCTTATATTTCAATCGATAAAACGTTTTCATTGCAGACCACTGAGTGTGAAAGCAGATTAACAAATGTATAAAAAAATATCGTAATTGATATTGACGCATATTTTTAATCATGCGCAAACAGAGTATTTAGGTATGTACTTCGTCAATTTTAAGTAGGGATACTATGCCCCAAATTAAAATGACAATAAGAGAAATGTATCTTCGAATTAAGTCTTTAGGTAGTTAGACCGTGAAGAGAAGCTAACATTCTATGTTTTCATGTAGACAGCAGGTGCTTCGTGATCCAATCGATGAACGTTCTTCACTGTACGCTCGTGAGCAAACAGAAGCGAGTATGTGAGGTACGTAATGTAAAAATTTAAATACATGTCTACATTCCAACACAATGGATATATATGTGCTTCATTCAAAAATCTCTTAGCTTCGTTTTACGTTACTTTTTTATACTTTCAGCTACGTTAATGCCATAATGCTTTCAACCTAATCGAAAAATTTTAGTCTTTTTTTATATTTTGTTCTTCTTAAAAATGCTGAGTGTTTAAGATTTGGTTTTCGTTTTTTTTGTTCCTATGATGAATAACTATGTCTATTCAGTTTGATAATAAATGAAAAAAAAATTGTATTTTGCATCCAATAGAGTCTGTAATTCTTTATAATATAACATAGCAGAACTAGCAGATGCCTATTGAAACAATTGAACGGTAATTTTTCTAAAAATAATGATGAATAAATAAAAAATGTGTAATCAACTACATATCTTGGACCATAGAGTACATTCAATATGATTGTCTAGTGGTTCGTTTACAACCGCCTTTTGTCATTTTGTATGTTATTTCAATAAAGAAAATTGCATTGCGTTTACTTTTAAGCAAAGAAGACTGAATAGAATGTATTATTGGCAAAAGGTTTTGGATTTCGATGCAATTTTTACATCTAGCACAATAGATCGCTCAGGTTCGCTACGATTCTGGGGGGGGGGGATTTTTTCCCGCTGGATGCCACCGTTCCTTGTCATTTTACTGAGCGCAAGAAAAGACCATTACCAAAGTGAGCACTTTTTGACAGTTGTCGTTTCTATAAGAAGTGTCAAAGGGGAGATATTCAAATCAGTTTACTCGACATGGTACAATAACAGCATGCGTGTATATAATAATGACATAAAAATGTGTATAATATTAATTCTTTCTAAATTTTATCAACAAAACAAATAACGGTATCAATAATATTTTGAAAACTAAATTCGCAACCATTCTATTTTTTATCAAATGCTTACATTTATTAGTTCTATTTACTTCACTATGTATTAGTAGCAAAGTCATTGGCAATTAATTTAGCACTTCACCTTCCAGTTAGTAGTTTTAAGCGAACTATTTGGGAATGCTATTTTATTCTTTTTAATTCGTAAATAATAGTTTTATATACATTTTTTTGTTCATAGCTTCTCTTGAGCATAAAAATGGAAAATGAACGCAATTCGTTCTTTAAAAAAATCTCTTATCGTTAACAGATATCCAATAAATATGCTATGTAGCTTAGCGCGAAATTTCTGAAAGAAGCAAACAAACAGACAAATAGCTGTAAAACACAAGATAATAATGATCAGCGGATTTCAATACCAGTGGTGGGGAAGCACAGAGCCCACCGTGTAGTTTTTATCTACAAACAAAGAAATTCATTCATCTAGTGGCATGAAATTATAACACAATTGTTAACTCTGCCTCAATCTGTCAGAAAAGTTTATGTAAATAGTCTGTTCTTATGTAGTCTTTAGAATTTAAACACATCAACTTCCTAAATCCCGACTTGGCAATATGTCAATGCCAGCAATGTTATACTATCGGTTATTTTACTCCAGTAAATCAAACAAAATAAACATTTGTTAAAAGCATCGGGAATATTTAGGAATCATTTTCTCAAGTGGAAAAATAGTAATTACACAAGGGAAATAATATAATGTAGCACAAAATTACATGGATGGAATTTAAATCGAGAAATCCCGACTCATCACAAAAACGAAGGTTATGTATATTGATTGCTATTTTTGACTTTTTAAGCTACACGTCATTGATTTACTTAATAATCTCTAAAGTGGTACAAAGAATAAAAAAAATATTTACCTAAACTTTTTGAATTTTGAGAAATTGAAAATAAACTTCTTGAAATAAATTAAATTCTAAGATGAGATCGTATCTTTAATAAAAATTTATTTTGAATTTCAATGTGTCTATTAGGTTATGAACGTGTTTCTGAACTTTATATGAAAATACTGAAGCATTAACTGCATAAAATAGAATTTAGCATAAATAAAAATAAAAATGACGTTTTTAGTCTAAATGTAAGGAAGCGATAACCCAAAATATCAATCTATCCATCAAGACATTTTTTCAAATTATATATAAAAAAACATCAGTGTTTGTGAAATTTCAAATTAGCTCATAACTTCTAGATAATGTAACTGCACTGATCATAACTTCTAGATAGGGTAACTGCACTGATCATAACTTCTAGATAGGGTAACTGAACTGATCATAATTCATAGTTAGGGTAACTGCACTTAAGCTGGTCAGGAATATAGAACTTGGCTACAAATTAAAACATCTTGAGTAAAATAATATTTGTTTTTATGGTATGATACTTCTAAAACTAAAATTCTCTTTCATTCTGCTCATGCTAACATGTAGAAAAAAATATTTTAAAATGAGCAGCATTGCATTCAGTAAGTAAATATCTCAAAGCATATAATACATAAAAATAGGTTTTGTTTGTTTGAAGTTAAGCAATGGCAATCTGTGCTCTGCCCACCACGCGTATCAAAACCCGGTTTTTAGCGTTTGGAGTCCGCAGACATACCACTGTGCCACTGGTAGAGAGAGAGAGAGAGTGAGTGAGTGATACAGAGAGAGAGTATTTTTAGACTGCTTTATTTAGCTATACGGATCACAACTAGTATTAATTTACTTGTTTGTATTATTTTTTATTGCAGCATCTCTTTTGTTTTGGATACATCTTATAGCGATTCTACGAATAACCAACGATCCCTATGTTAAAGTTTTTATTTTTTTCCTAGTTATTTGTACAGTTTTTATATGACCACGGAATGGTTACAATATCTATAAACTTTCAGTATAGCCATATCTCTGGTAGTTATAACTTTTACAAGAATTAAAACCACAATCATAAATTTATAACATTTAATCCTTACTTTGGCATACAGATAAGGGTATAAAGCTGCCAATGTAGGTATTAAATTGTATATGCGCATGATATATCGTGACCAATACTTTGATTGGTCAGTTTTTCTCTTAGGAATTCAATAGGGTGTTTTTTTCGGCGCGTGAATTCTTTGGAATCCTTGTCGATCCTTACTATTAAGTATTACCGCACTTAAAATATTTCTTCACTCAGTTAATGCCATTATATTGAAAGAAGTAAGTGAAGCTGAGTTTAAAACTTGAAAACTGTATTTATGAAATATTTCTAGTACTGCTAAATTATAGTGTTCATGTTCAATTTAGTTTTATCATGACTCTCACTGGCATCCTATTATTATAAAAACAAGAATAGTGAACATTTTATTCACCGAAAAGTGGCACAGTGGTATGTCTGCGGACTTATAATACTAAAAACCAAGTTTCGATACTCGTGGTGGGCAGAGCACAGCTAGCCCATTGTGTAGCTTTGAGCTTAACTACAAACAAACTTCACCGAAAAATAGTAAAAATAGGACGGAAAATTAAAAAGTATAATTTTTTAACTTATTTTGTCATAACATGTAGAATTTATAGCATAGGTTTTCTAGGTCATACATCCAGTAGTTCGTAGAATGTCTTTCTCAGAGTTTTGGCTGCTTTTATTAACGAACATATCCTATAGCAACCGAAAGCTAATGGAAATAATTGCGTCTTGTTTACTCGTTTACTCTTGTTTACGTCTTGTTTACTCAAGCATATAAACCTTCGACTGAAGTCTATCGTTATTATCATTACGCTATATAAAATTGTTAAGTTAACGACTACATGTATGCAGCACTCCAAGTTATGAACTATAAAAATTGGAAAATATATATAAATAGTTAAGATACAACTACAGGTACTTTGCTGTGTAGCATTGAAAGAAGACCGAACTAGGCATTAGGTTAAAAACGAACATACCTATTTTTGATATATTTTGGCATACTGTGTTTTCGTCTTGCGAAAATATTCCATATGTTTTTGTTTTTCAACTCAATTAGCTTAACAGTTACACGTGTGTTGTTGTTGGCAGCTTTACAGAAATATTTTATAAATTGTTTCGAGTTTTATCAGCTGTTTTCATGTCCCAAGTTTATTTGACAGTGCTGCTCTTAGCACCTGCAGATATTAACTTTAAATATTTCTTTTTCTGCGACTAAACCGATAAGAATCATATTTGAGAATTCATGTTCGTTTTGAATTTCGCGCAAAGGTACACGAGGGTTATCTGTACTAGCCGTCCCTAATTTAGCTAGAGGGAAGGTAGCTAGTCATCACCACCCACCGTCACCTCTTGGGCTAGTCTTTTACCAACGAATAGTGGAATTGACCGTCATTTATAACGCTCCCACGGCTGAAAGGGCGAGCATGTCTGGTGGGACTCGAACCCGCGACCCGGAGATTGCGAGTCGAGCGCCTTATACACCTGGCCATGCAGGGCCGAGAGTTCATGATAGTAATCTCAACTTATGAAATCTCTTTAATATTATCTAACGAAATCTGAAGGTCGTTGTAACTCAAATTATTTGAATAAATCTGTTTTACTAGTCAGTATTATAGTTAGAATAAATAAATATATATACTTATGTTATTGGGCACTAACTTAGTTTTATATGTGGTCCAGTGGCTAACGTGTTGGACTGTGAATTCCAGAGTCTGATTCTCGTCCAGTTGCCTTAATGTTGCGCTTTTCACGTTGGAGCGGTGGGTGCGTTGTAAAGTGATGGTCAAATCCTATATAGTTTAGTCAGGAAAACGTATTCCGAGAGTTGGCGGTAGGTAGGTATTGTTGACTAGTTTCCTTCCTTCTTGTGTATCGGTTTAAAATAAATGACTACTAGAACAAATAGCCCTTGTGTAGCTTTGCGCGAATATCCGAAACAAACAAACAAACAATGTTTTATTTACAGAAACAAATATATCATTCAAATGTATTTTTTAACTGAGGAAAACAAATTATGTATTATTCTTTCTTAACAAATTTAAAATTAAAATATTATAATTCATTTCCTATTCCATTCGAAGCTTTATGACATATCTTTGTTTGTTTGAATTTACGCACAAAGCTACACAATGGGCTATCTGTGCTCCGCCCACCACGGGTATCGAAACCCGGTTTCTGGCGTTGTAAGTTCGCAGACGTACCGCTGTGCCACTGAGGGGCTATAACATATAATATATGGTGTTGAGATATTCGAGTGTACATCTATTTAAATATCAAATAATGTAGCAAAAACATTTTTAGCTATTCAGGTATAAACTATAACAAATGAAGAAGACACTAGACCATGCAGAATCGTATGGCAGGTTTAATGAAATTATTTTAATCTTTTGTTTTTGAAACTTAATTTTGTCGGGTGTGCCAGTAAAAAAATTGATAATATTATTAATAATAATTGAAAATGCTACGAATGAACGCTTTATTTAGAAACTAGCGAAAGTAGCCACCTACGCTCGGGTTATGAGGCTGATAGTGTGAGTGTATTCTGAACCCATTTTAGCATAGAAGTATAACCAATTTACTTTTGTTGCTAAGCAACAGGACATAAAAGCCATTGTTGGAACGTATTGTTACCAAAACGCACCGTCTTTTTTATATATTAGAAGTTGTTATATTAGGAACCACTTTTTTTATGTGGTTTTTCGCTAGCTTGCCAGATTAATAAAATGCGCAAGCGCATGCACGCACACACGTGGATAAGATAAGTAATGTTCTCAGGGGTCCTGTTAGTATGGATGCAAAATTTCAGGTTTCTAGGTTATTTCTTCTTGGAGCTATGGCAGTCACAGTTCTTTTCTATGTGGTTTTTCGCTAGCTTGCCTCATAAAAAGATGCACTCGCGTACGCGCGCACCTACGTGGATAAGTAATAATTCCCAGGTGCACACCCTCATGAACCTTTTAATATGTGTGCAAAATTTCAAGTTTCTAGGTTTTTTCCTCTTGGAGCTATGGCGATCACACACACACACACACACAGAGACTTACAGACACACCCTTTTATTATTATAGATAGTTATCTTCGTATTGGTATAAACTTGTTAGTTCATTGCTTTAAAGATAAGCCACGATATAGCTGGAATTATAAAAATGATTTCGTTGACATCTAGCAATGAATTAATGGAAGCCAAGCTAGAGATATACATGCTGCAAGCTATGCCATAAAGACAAGATAAACGGGAAGCCATGGAGCTTTGTAACTGTATAGTTCTCATCTTTGCTTCAATGGTAGTCAAGGTTACAAAATAGCATTGAATTATATTGTTAAAATCAACTTTTATTGTTTGTTTGAATTTCACGCAAAGCTATACGAGGGCTATCTGCGCTAGCTATCCCTAATTTAGCAGTGTAAGACAGCTAGTCATCACCACCCACCTCCAACTCTTGGGCTACTCTTTTACCAACGAATAGGGGGATTGGCCGTCACATAATAACATCCCCACGTTGAAAGAGCGAGCATGTTTGGTGTGACGGGGATTCGAACTCGCGACCCAGAGATTGCGAGTCGAGTGCCCTAACCACCTGACTATGCCGGGCCTAATCAACCTTTAAGAAAATATTTTTTAATCAAAGTTTTAATAACAATGTTAGCTACTAACTAGAATAAAACACAGTAAAAAATAAAGTACTACGAATAACATAATATATTTTACAACTGCTTTTGCATGAGTACAAGTTTAATTAAGTACGATTGGATATATATGAATATCATTAACGCTGAGATGGTTTCCACTTGTAAAGGCCTTCTTCTTTTATTGATATTACAGAAATAGTTCAGGAAAAAAATGTTTTAAATAAGTTTAATCTATAGAAAAACCAAGATGGTGGCCATATATTGCCGAAATTCGCGGTCTTAAAACTGGCTTCACGTACTTGAATTATATCTCATTTGGTAATTAATGAAAATCGTTGGCTTTATTTTACTATGTGTTCTGTATAGTATAATCAATCGTCGATAATGCCGCGATAAACGAATCTAATTCTAACTCATCTGGTAATGTAAGATGTTTTAATACACTAATTTTCTTTCTATTTTTTTTTATGAAAAAAGTTTCTCGTTACTTCATTTTTTTTTGCAATTAAAGAAATATATATGAGATCAAATAATCTACGCAAGCTAAAGTTTCGAGCGATATCAGCTGTCATAAGTATAGCTAGATAGTTAGGAGTTATGCTACTCATTGGAACTTTAGGTTATTAACATACCTAAAGCACCAATTCTCATCTTCTCTTGGTGGTTGTTCTATTCCTTTACGTGAATTGATATATCATTGTTTAGAGGAAAATGGTGATATTTTATAACAAAGGTTTGTATCCTATTAATCGATACATACCTGTTTCATAATGTCTCATAATATGTGATCCTTGAATATTTTAGATAGTCAACACTTGCAATAATAGAATAATTATGTACAAGCTGCCCAGTGTCGGCTAACAATACGAAGAATTAAATTGTGGTGAAATGTTACAAGTTCTTCAAACACCTATAGAATGATAGGTTTCTTTTTGTGAGTGTAAAACACTTAAATTCACCAGTTCGACTTGCAATAATAATAATAATGACGTGATGCACAAGAGAAAGGTTGTTTGTTTGTTGGTTTTAGCGCATAGCTACTTAATAGGATATCTGCACTGTTTATATTTTGGGGGATCATACCCCGCATTTTAGCACCATAACTCCTGAAAAATGTGGGAAAATATCAAACAAGGATATCAAAGTACGAAAACGTTATTGTTATTTGACTTAAATATTTTAAACTCTTAAACAAATAAAAGTACAATCTTAGTGTCTATGTTTAGTTGTCTAACATTTGACTATCTCGAAGCTGAAAGTTAGGGATATTCAGATTGATATTTGGTGGATAATGTATTGTGATTGGAAAACATTTTTTATATTTCAAAATAATGTGGAGTGCTACAAAATTCCAGATCCTCTTTGTAAATTTGAATGAAATTTCTATCAGTTTTAATTAATTTTATGGTTTAATACGCTTAGCTGCTCTCACGATTTATAATTACTACATAAATCGAAAGGGTGTGGTTTCTTTAGCGTTTTTGTGACATTGACATGTTCCTTTCTTCCACGTTCTCAAGTATATTCTTCGAACTTTTCAAACGCATTCTATCCGTACGGTTTCTTACAGTTTTTTATGATAACTGATAAACGTTCAATTACGATCAGATCAAGCTTAATATTTCAGTATTGTGGACACTATCAAAGATCTAAATGATACGATAGCTTAATAATTACATTAGACACTTGAGATATTCATATGTTATGAATGGACGGTTGGTAAACTAACACAGTAAGTACAGGAAATAATAAAAGAAATGTGTAAATGTAATTTTATAAATAATTTTTACACTAAATTCATGGAGTAAGAATCTTTACATATTTCTTACCACCAGATGGCAATTGCAAAACGTATTAAGTTGGATATCATAGTATAATCAAAGAAAAAAACTAAATTAATAAGATAAATGGTGAAGGATCAAAATATTCAGTAACATAATTCTGTTAGATGAGTGACATGCTATAAATATACTTTCTGATGCCTTCAAATATAAAGCTACCCATAATTTTTAAAAGAATGTTTACTTTTATAACAGGTGAACTGTGTAGGCTTGCTTTAATATTCTAGTGACTCTACCGATAATGAAAAAAGTTTTATTTAAAAAATGTATAACTAAATTACAAATAAGCAGTAGATAAGGCCAACAAAAGTGACCCATTATAGACTTTAAAATTATTCCGCTTACAGGAAATTATTTATACTTTTTGATGGCCGTGGATTGAATATGACTTATCGAAATGCATTATTATAGTTTCTGATCTCTCTAGACATAATATAAGAAAGCAAAAGAAAGGTTTTAATAATCTTTATAAGAAAGAATGTCACGTAAGGACTTTTTTCTTTAAAATCCTCTAATCAACTCGTTTGTATGCTTGGAGGATTATGTAAAGATCTCCACCCGTCTGGGCAACACCCCATAGTCCTCCAGTAGAGAAACGCCATTACTGAGCGCATGTCTGGCAGTTATTAACAAACCTCATTTTTCTAACATGCATGAGAGGTTCTGAATTGAGGTTTTTAAGAATACTTAATAAGAAAACGTTGCAGCTGAAAATCGTTCGTTCTATTTTATTCTTTTTTTATATAAAAGTTATGCATATAAAGTGGTTGTGTATATAGAGAGGTTTTCCACATGACGATACCTTGTGGGTTATCAGATAATTTCTACTTTCACTTGCAAATATCGTTGGAAAGAGAAAAGGAGTTAATAATTCAAATAAAGCACACACTCTCGCCTTCACTTTTATGTAGACATCTTATTCTAATGGCAAAATTTGCAGCTAACAAGCGTATCAATTTGAATGATTTAGAAAGTCACTTATATTTTTTATTTTCTACATTTCTGTATCCTCGAAAATTACAATAACTGGAATGAACGGTTGGAATTTTCATCTTTTACACGTTTTATAGTACAAGTATTTCGGAAAAACTGACCGCTAAACAAATCAGTACATCAAATTTAATTTTGTTGGAGAAACTTTCAACACTAAAATCAGTCATTGCATGAGGAATAGACCTTTTAAAAAATAAATTTACGTTATATAATGTATCTCAAGGACTATCTGCTATCGTAATATTAATGATTTATCACAAGTATATCATCAACATAGTCTTTCCTAAGGATAGGCTTACACAATACTAGTGACAATTATAAAACATAAAGGCGTGACATTAAAGATTTTATTATTATACAAAAGGTGGTGTGGGTAGAAGCATTCAGAATTCTTCTACCTGACATCGTCAAGAGAATGATTCAGTTAAGGCTTGTCAGTACTTTGAAGTCTAGAAATGTATGAATGCTTGACACTGACCAAGGAGAGTTGTCGAATATTGGAGGGTTTTGATACGTGGTGCTACAGGCGGCTCTGCAAGCATTTATTTACAGAATCAGTAAGTTAGTTCTTTATCTCAACTTCTTACAAAATTCTCTAATCAGAAACATGAGATATCGTGAATATGTCTCAAGAAAAGAAGACCAAACTCTCGAAAATTATTTGGTATTAATCGACTTTTTCATACTACTGATCGAAACCATGGCATTTAAAGAATTGTATTGCATGCATACATAGGTATACATCACCATTTGTAGTATTCACGTTATGAGAGAAGCACAGTGTACAATAGCACCAGGTGCCAAGAATGGATGTTTTGTTTTTTAACTAAAAAAACCGTGAAAATAGTCACACACGAGAAACAGACCATTCATTCAGTCGGAAAAGAGCCTTTTTCTGACATGTGAACAATAACCCGTTGATAGGCCTTAAATAAACACGCACACACACATGGATACCACCAAAGAAGTAAAGTTATTTTTATTAGTTTCGAGGTATTTGATGAGGAATTTCGAATGTCATGAGACGTACTCACTGTGTTCATTTTCGTGAGAGGACCTTTGTCTTCGTACGATGTACTGAAGGAATATCGGCAGCTTTGCTACGGAGATGTTATCTTTAGTAGACCTGTCTTATAACTTTACTAGGAATGTTTCTAGTAAATCATATCTACTCGTACTTGCGGCACCAATGTGTTGCTAAATTAGTGACAATTAAGTCTTGAAGTTACACTCTATTATATACATAACTCTACTTTGTAAACACGTGGTTTTAATCATATATAATAGTGATCCTAAGATACAACCATAATGTTTTGTACCAAGTAATGTTAATTGGTGAATGCTCGCAATTCTTACAAAATGATTACAGATTAACAAGCCATAACATTCTTGAGTGTTAAGCAAGGTCGATAAAAGTAGAATTCCTTTTCATTAATGCGATATATTTTGAGAACACAATGTAAAATACAAATTGTATTTCACCAAAGCACTAGATGGTTAGGGAGCTCGACTCGCAATCTGCGGGTCGCGGATTCGAGTCCTCGTCCTACCAAACATGCTCGCCCTTTCAGCCGTGGGGCCTTATAATGTGACGGTCAATCCCACTATTCAATGGTAAAAGAGTAGCCCAAGAGTTGGCGGTGGGTGGTGATGACTAGCTGCCTTCCATCTAGCTAAATTAGCGACGGCTAGTGCAGATAGGCCTCGTGTAGCTTTGCGCGAAATTAAAAAAATAAACAAACAGTTTTTTTGTTATGTTATGACCACATAGATTTGAAAAGTTTCGTATCTGTACTTCGAAAAAATTCTCTTATTGTGCAATAGATTACTGCTTTTGTACTTCGTTTATCTAATAGTTTCTTTTGTTGAATATCGTGCAAAGTTTATCAAGGGCTATCTACTACGCTAGCTGTCCCTAATTCAGAAGTTATAGATTAGAAGGAAATAAGCTAGTTTACACCACCCACCGCCAACTCTTGGACTACCTTTTACCAAAGAAAAGTGGGATTGACCGTTACGTTATAATGCCCACACGGCTGAATGGGAGAGCATGTTTCATGTCGGGATTCGAACTTGTGACACGTAAACTGCGAGTTGAGCATCCTAATTACCAGGCTATGATTGGCCTTTACATTTTGTATAAAATAGGCTTGATATTTAATTATTTAACTGCTACTGTTAAAATACAGTTTTATTGTTTATATTCATAATGTTAATATATTTCGTTCATCAACCTTAAAGTAATTTTATTTGCTTATTCAACTTAACTTTAGCTATTTTTATCCACGGATTCTTATTGAACTTCGTAATATAATTTATTATACAAGTTTAAAGCTAGCATAAATTATCAATTTTTTTAAAATGCTTGGTTTAATATCTTTTAATGTTTACATTCGACATAAGTTTTACTATTCTCACAATTATTTCAGCATATCAAGTTAATGAATTTAGGAAAATTAAATTTGTAACCAGGATTTATTTACCTTTATTTGTTAGTGCAGCTCATATAACATTAAAGACTAACTCTAAAATACATTTTGTTTTTGTGTTGTAAATATTACATAAAGTTATTTGTAATTCTCTTTAAATTAATGAATATTCTTAAAATACCACAGTCATACTTTATCTGGATGAGAAAACAAATAATTCCAAAATATGTATATAAGAAATTTATATTCTAAAGTAAGGTATATGATATTCAGATTTCAGGAAAATTAGCAATATTCTGGTAAGTAGCACACAATTTTACATAGATATCAAAAACTCCTAAACATAAATGTTTTGGCGCTTAAAAGCGCAGTTTTAGTGACAATTCGTATTGAAGAGCTTTTATTGTTTTTAGTACAGTAACTCGTCTCGACTCTTGTAAAAAGTAAGGTTTATTTGCAAAAGGAAATGTTAGTGTATCGTTTCTTTTTATTGATATCGCTCGTCAGATAAGTCTCGTGATAAATTTGCTGACATTAATATCACTTTTATGGGATCCACTATGCTTACAACTGAGATTTTGAAATTAACTAACATGTTATTCAGAACGAGTGCCCAAGAAATTTTGTTGGTATTCGTTTGAAATTCTGGAATTGACAAAATGTACAAAAATACAAGATATTTTCTTTTTTATTTAAAACAGACAGACACACACACACACACATATATATATAGTATTAATGAAATAAGCCTGCAGTTTAATCGCTTCTCTGCTTTAAGGAAACTGTGCATCTAAGTTTGTAAGTTCAATTAAAGATATTTTGTGGATATTTTTAATAATGTCACATAATTTCCAATAAGTTCTAAATTATCATCAGAAACCCATTAAATCCCTCGTTTAAAATTATCACTCATGATTTATAAATTGTCTGTAACCGTATCATGTTCATTATTCAATAATCAAATTTAATTATATTCCTTTTATGTCTCTATAAACAATTTATTAAACGAATGATATGGTTTTATTCATTTAATTGTATCCTTAATACTACTCCTTCATTAGCTTTAGGCCCGGCATGGCCAGGTGGCAGGGCATTCGACTCGCAATCTGAGGGTCGCGGGTTCGAATCCTCGTCACATCAAACATGCTCGCCCTTTCAGGCGTGGGGGCGTGTTTTAATGTGACGGTCAATCCCACTATTCGTTGGTAAAATAGTAGCCCAAGAGTTGGCAGTGGGTGGTGATGACTAGCTGCTTACCCTCTAGTCTTACACTGCTAAATTAGGGACGGCTAGTGCAGATAGCCCTCGTGAAGCTTTGTGCGAAATTTTAAACAAACAAACAGATATATTTATTTATTCTGTAGTTTGGGATGTCTTATACTAAAACCTTTTTTTTATTGAAACTTTGAATTTAAAGCCATTTAATTTTTTATGTTCGCTTAGTCTATTTAATGAAACCGCACTAAAACAGATTCGGGTTGAATAATTGGATTATTAAATTTATTATTACTTTAATCTTAATCATATTTTGGTATGATATTATATTACTTTGTCGAGGCTCTGAATGCTTCTTTCGATCAACAACTGATAAATTGCTTGAAATTCTTTACATTTGATGATGTGCGTTACAAGGTATTAATATTCCGTAGTGACAGGCTGAAATACAGTAAAACGCAATATGCATTGTAAAAGTATAAAATATACTGTTGTGCAAACGAGGGACGGCAAAGATCGAGTCGGTTTGAATTATGTTTACTTTTTATGTATTTTTTAAAACTGTTGAAAACAACAATAATAATATGTTACACATTATTACATATAACTTCTCGAATGCGTGTTGGTTTGACAACTTTAATTCTGCTCAACTAGTAAGATAAAACGTTTTGATAATTAGAAACGAAATGTGAAATAATATGACTCTAGAAATAAGAAAAGCAATTTGGTTGTTTTTATTGCTTATAAAATATATTAAATTATTTAATATTCAATCACTGAGTCATTAAATATCGTCTAAAGAATCCAAATCAATTAAGTAATGAACAAAATCTATCTAGTAACAGGTCAGTGCTAAAAACATTCAAAGTTTTTTTTCAATCTTTCACTAATTATCTAGTTATCTGCGCTATCCGTTTTTATGTATTGTTTTTGAACATTCTTGTTTGTTTGTTTTGAATTTCGCACAAAGCTACACGAGGGCTATCTGCACTAGCCGTCCCTTGTTTAGCAGTGTAAGACTAGAGGGGAGGCAGCTGGTCATCACCACCCACCGCCAACTCTTGGGCTACTCTTTTACCAACGAATAGTGGGATTGACCGTCACTTTATAACGCCCCCACGGCTGAAAGGGGCGAGCATGTTTGGTTGGACGGGGATTCGAACTCGAGATCTCAGATTGTGTGTGAGTCGAGCGCCCTAACCACCTGGTCATGCCGGGCCTGCTATAGAGGCATCTGTAGGATGTCTGCCATCTATTTGCTAATAGGTAATAAGATATCTAATGAACATGTTTCTCAAATCGTTACGTAGCTACTTGATCAGTAAATCAATGTATTGTTCCAACATGATAACTTCAATGTTACAAAGAATGTAAGAGCTATGCCAGATTTTAAAGTAACAGTAAGGCCGTCTTGGAATACTTGCTCAAAGCCCAGATTTTAACTCAATATATGGAACGTATTTGGGACAGAATCAATTAGAACGGTCAAACCATATTATTTATTCGTCATCAGCTGGCTGAACGTTCGAAATAACGTTGGAAACAAATTATAGTTGGAACTTTGATGGGAGTATGTCACCCAAAATAGCAGCTGTTCTTCAGACCAAAGGCAGTGTATTACAAGGACCCTTCTCTATGATTATATGTCCAGATATGTTTAGAAGAACAGTATAAAGTACAAAAAAATATTTCCTCGAATTTATAACATAGTTTTGTAAAAAAATGTTTAACTCTTATTGTATAAATTAACTGCTAAAAGAAATATAGATGTATATCTTGACGCTTGGAGTATTCGGTTAGGTGCATTACGTAATTCAAAATTCAAAACTAAAGATTATCAGATTTGGGAAGCTGTCAGAGAGCTCTTGATTTGTTCACTTGAATTTTTATTTTTATTTTATCAACACAGATGGTATTTGTAGTTTGCTACGATGATGTAAAAAATCTGTAGACCACCACAGAAGAATATTAGGACAGTACCATTAAGTCTAAATAATGAGGATTATAAAACCAGTCAATGAAATCATGAAAGGGAAGCATTATTTCTTGATCTCCTTCTCAAAAACCTTCTGTTCTTGCGAGGTGAACACTCTATAAATGAAGTAAGCCTTGGAAGTGATCCAAGCCATCTAGTTTGTCAAGTACTACCCAAAATGAATATCTGCCAGTTTGTCTGAGTCATATAGAATAAAGTTGTGGAAAGCTTTTTGCTACTGATTTTGTAATAGGGAATCTTCTGAATTATAAAAGACGATAAAACACTTGTTATTAAACATATATATAGTCTAAACTTTAATAAAAATTGATACTTGTTTTTCTTTTATCCATAATGACGTTATTGAGTTCATGTATTTCCATTTGTCTTAAAATACTTGTGCGAACATATATATGTACTTTTCAGAATTAATGAAATATAAATGTACGAAAAAATTAAACGTATATTGAACTAAAAACTTTGTAAACACTAAATTATAGTATTATATTACGACTTATGAAATTAGAATTACGTAAGGTTAGTAGAATAATGTTTATATAACTTTGAAATTCAAAGCTCAAAATAATATATTTTCGAAGGATTTTTTTCGTTATAGGGAGAAATAAGTGAATTCGGTGAATGATTTAAACAATGTTTGAAATAATTATTAATAGCTTTATCGATTTCAATCACCGTTGTGGCATAGATAACATCGTTTTATATATAAGTCAATTTTAGCCCGGCATGGCCAGGTGGTTAAGGTGCTCGACTCGCAATCTGATGGTCGCGTTATAATGTGACGGTCAATCCCACTAGTCGTTGGTAAAAGAATAGCCCCAAGAGTTGGCGGTGGGTGGTGATGACTAGCTGCCTTACACTGCTAAATTATGGACAGGTAGTACAGATAGTCCTCGTGTATCTTTGCGCGAAATTCTAAACAAACAAACAAGTCAATTTTATCAGATTTTCTATTATCTTAGCTAAAATTGGATGACTATATTAATATTTTTAGGGGAGTAAGGGAAATGTGAATGTTGGAAGTCGTGCTTATGTGGAACGACCACAAACACACATATTTCAAAATGAGGTATAAAACAAGTTTTGAAGAGTTCCAATGGCATCTTTTTAATCAAGTGCTTTTCATGTAATGATACTGGCGTTTAAATTGTATATTAAAATTATTCTTATTTATAATGAACAGTAAAATAAAGATATGAAATGCCGGAAATCAAAACTACTAAGATCTTTTGGATTAACACTAGTTATTAAATCAAACTATAGACAAATACATTGAACTGTAAGATAATTACATCTGTTATGTTTTGTAATGTTCCTATATGATCGGCTTAGATAGTTACTTACAATTTGATATTTCTATTGGGATGGAATTAAAAAAAAAACTAGAACAAAATTCCAAATATTCTTTAGCCTAATTTTTTCTATATCGTACGCTTTTATTTTTTTAAGATATTGTTTTGTCGTTTCAGCACAAGCTCACTCCTTGAGATTCTTGTAATTTAAGTTTTTCTTCACTCACTGCGGCATCTTCAGTTCTCTTTCTATCGGAAAGAAGTTTTTTCTCGGTGCCAAAAAAAAAATCTATTTTAAGATCGTTAAACGCCACTTTCGGGGCACATTTTACTTAGTGCCAAATTCTGCATATGAACGTAAGAGCAATGAAAAAGACATTAGAGATAGTTGGTCCAACAATAACTTAGATTTCAGTTGATTTCTGCTGCATGTGCCTCACTTATGTCACTGTAATGAGAAAATATTTCAACTAATTCACAGCGTGAAACCACTAGTACTTATAAAACCTACTTAGTTTCATGTATGTACGAGGTGTTGGAGAAAATATATGGTAAGTGAAAACAAATGATACAGCTAAGAAGATTAATAATTCCGGTAAAATATTCTTTCTTCTTTACTCTATTAAAATATAACATATTACATTTATTTTTATATTTATGTACCTAAGAGTTTTACCTCAAAGCGTGCGAGTGTACTTACTGTATTAGTGGTGACTGTGTCATACCATGCCACAAATGAGATGTGTATTGTCGAAGAACTTTTGGTCTGTAGGCTAAATTTTTGTAACACTTGACGATAAAGAGCAAATACAATTAAATGAAGTACCGTAAATCATATGAATTATATTAAATTTTCGAATATAATACTTTCCATTCATAGTTTTGTTTAGATAATATAATCTTCTCTCCCCATCCAAACTAAAGAAGCTTGCCCTCGAGCATTATATTATCTTTGGGACTCCAAATATCTGGTAATGTAGTTAAGGTATATCAAGCATGTGAAAATGATTTAAAGAAACATAAGAGTAAGAGAAATGTTTTTTAAAATAATTTAAAAGTTATAAAACAAATGTAAAAATGAAATAATATAATTTTAAAAATGATTTAGCTATGTGAAACTGTCCTTAACTTGAAAATGTTTTCCATATATATATATATATATATATATATATATTAGGTAAAGTGTACGTTGTCATTATGTAACAAAATTCCAAAGAAGACAAGGCTTATTTTGTATATGCATCTTTCTGAGGTGATGTATATATACATATATATATATGTATACAGTTTTTTAAATAAACTATATTACATCAAAAGCGTGCAGGCGATCACTGTATAGACCTGACGAAATTATAATATAATATACAAATAATATAATATAACCTTTAAAATTATACGTTTTGTACTTTTGTACAAACGGTACAATTTTACATTGTTATATTAGAACTTTGTTGGCGAGTTCACTTACTTGTTGGCGCGTACATCTACTTGTACACTAAATAAATTGTACGTTATGTTTGTTGTATATATATATATATAACTTTGTGAATTGATTTTGCAAAGCATTTTTACAAGACTTTCTAAAACTTAATAGGAGTTAGAGGAATGTTAAGAGGAGTGACATTAGCTAACTTCCAATTTTTTGACTACTGCCCACTATTTAAGGAATTACAAAATTAGTAGTAAGTGGCTCACATATCCAAACCCTTACCTCCTGCAAATCCCTTGGGGAAATGATATCTGGCTCATGAGCCTTATTGTTCTTTATACTTCCTGATTTATTCTTAACAATCTCAGTATGTAGATATGCGCTCGAAACTATGAAATCTCGTACCATCTTATATTTCATGTTTTAAATAATGCAAACATGGGGAAAAAAGGAATGGCTTAATTTTCTACAGAAACTACCAATAAACCAAGTATGCATGAGCACTTGGGTTTAATGAAACTAACAGTCAACCAAGTAAGCATGAGCACTTGAATTTTATGAAAATACCAGTCAACCAAGTAAGCATGAATACTTGAATTTTATGAAAATACCAATTAACCAAGTAAGTAGAGATCTTGTGTGTTTAATGTTTACATGTTAAATTGAATATATTTTTAAAGGTCGTCTACCTTAAACCCTTTTTTTAAGAATGCTGTTAAACTTTAATATATTCCCTTGAAAGATATCAACCTACATTACAGAACAAAATTCCTTATGTTAAAATTATGTTAAAAATAAGTTAATTATATAGGCCAAAACTAAAACAAGTTAAGAAGTAGCTTCTACATAAATGAAAATAAATTAATTGGACATATTTGATGTCAGAAAAAAATGCACTAGAAGACTAAATTCATAGTGATGAGAATTCATGGAATTGTCAGTTGGATACGTTCGCTGCTAACATTTTCGGCCATCTTAGGATAAAGTTAAACCTAATTTCATATATATATATATATACTAAGTAAAACAAGCTTCGTAACTGTTACCTACCTTCAAACTATAACTCAAAACTGTTTTAGATATTATAAAACATTAATGTTTAATTTAAAAATTATAAAGAAAATGAGAGAGATTATTTTTACAAAACAAAAAACGCCAGATTTTGTTGTTAAAATCCACTCAGCTTATTATAACACGAAATATGAATGTACTAGTGAGCGAGCGTTCTTGTATTTACAAACGTGCACATCCAACATCGTAAACTTATGGATATTAAAAATGACTCAAAATTTACATCAGAAATATATGAGACGTTTATAAATAATCACGTGTGGTCTTTATGGTAGATATTCTGGTTTATTCTGACGTTTAGCTGTTTGAATACTTCTTAGGTAATCGATATAATAAGGAAACGTATCAGCTCACATACCTATTGTAAGAACACGTACATTTATCAGACCGCTTTGCTACTAAAGTTTTTCTAATAATATTCTGAATAAAACTTCATAAAATTTTATGCATCAATATATCTAAAGTCGTTTAGACATGAAGATCCAAATTTCACAGAACTTAAGGATTTGGCAATAAGAATAAATAAGACTGTCTTAACTGAAGATGACTCCAAACTTGCCAAAATTTAAACTCATGTCCTCTAGCCCTACCATTCTCACCATTATAGTTAATTTTATTTCAGGATTATTCGCTGTCTATTTCCTTCTCTCAGCTCCCCCCCCCCCGGGACTCAGCGGTAAGTCAGAGAGCTTATAACGATAAAATCCAGGTTTTGATACCCGTTTGGGTAGAGCAAAGAGAGCTCATTGTGTAGATTTGTGCTTAACATTAAACAATCTTACTTTGTCAGTAAATTAATTTATGTATCTAAATAACATGTATTATTTGAAAGTTTGTTCAGTTATATTCTATGAGGTTAACAAAAAAACGCATGTAACGCATTATTTATCATGTATAGAATAATATATCACTTGTAAACAAAATTTTACTACTGTATGGTACAGCAGTTAATGCTCTACGGCCTCTCAAATGGCCCCACGTGGAAAAATCGAAATCCATAAACATTCCCTCGAAAACTTAGCTGTGGTTTTTGTGGCGTAATTTAGTGAACTCTTCCATGAATTTCTACACTGTAATTACTCCCGCTAAACTTATGGTCCGTGATAATGAAGCTTCATATAAATGTTATGTATAGCAGAAACTGTATGTAGAATGAGACCGAAGAATTAAGATCGTACATAAGAAAAATACTCTAACTTTATTACCTTGTGATGCTTCAATGTGTACTGGAAAACTTTGATGACTAAATAGGAAACATTTATCAACGTTTTAGTAATAACATTCAGATTGTTATAACTGTATTTTGACGACGCGGTAACCAATGGGACACTAATTGTTACTTTCGAACACTATCAAAGTTCTGGATTATTCCGTATATAAGTTATTTTATAAGATAGTTTGAATGTTTTAAGTTATTATTTAATCGCTTTTAGGACTATAAATTTCTGACTCAGGTTATTCCCACATAAAACTATATGTTTAGTTGTCTAGATTATAGCTGTACTATACAATATACAATGTCAATGCTCTGCACTACTGAATCAAATATTTCTAAATTGCTGATTAGTCAAATTTCTATAGATCGTTTCAGCACACTTCAAAGACTTATCAATACTATAAGAGTATTTGTAAAACCACATTTTGCGTTTATTTACTTTTTCACGACCTCTACATAACTGTCATTAAAACGGATGCAATATGTTAAATAAACACTATAAAAGACTGAACATAACTGATATTATTTCCTATCATAATTTTATACAAAAGTTTATTTTTATGAATTAGTATCATCACTCTCTTAAGTGTAATGAATAAATTACAATCTGAGGTATATATATATATATATATATATAATTATCCCTTTATGGGATTCTTCATTCTCTTTTTATCTGATAACTGAAATGTTTCAAAGTTTGTGTTTGTTTTAGAGCAAAGCCACATGGGCTATCCGCTGTGTTCGCTGCGTGGAATCGAATCGCGGATTTTAGCGTTGTAAGTCCATAAACTTACTGCTTTCCCAGCGGGGGACCAAAGTTTGTGTTTTCTTTAATTTTATTCTTTTTTTTAAAGTAGTTGTATATTGAAAAAATGTTCAGTGCTAATATTTAGTGCCAATCATTACTTTACAACTAAATATAAAAAATGTTCATAGTGCTAATATTTAGTGCTAATCATTACTTTACAACTAAATATAAAAATGTTCATAGTGCTAATATTTAGTGCTAATCATTACTTTACAACCTAATATAAAAATGTTCATAGTGCTAATATTTAGTGCTAATCATTACTTTACAACTAAATATAAAAATGTTCATAGTGCTAATATTTAGTGTCAATTGTCACTTTACAACTAAATATAAAAAATGTTCATAGTGCTAATATTTAGTGCCAATCGTTACTTTACAACTAAATATAAAAAGGCCCGGCATGGCCAGGTGGTTAAGGCGCTCGACTCGCAATCTGAGGGTCGCGGGTTCGAATCCCCGTCACACCAAACATGCTCGCCCTTCCAGCCGTGGAGGCGTTATAATTTGACGGTCAATCCCACTATTTGTTGGTAAAAGAGTAGCCCAAGAGTTGGCGGTGGGTGGTGATGACTAGCTGCCTTCCCTCTAGTCTTACACCGCTAAATTAGGGACGGCTAACGCAGATAGCCATCGTGTAGCTTTGCGCGAAATTCAAAACAAACAAACAAATATAAAAAATCTAAGATGACAGAATCCTTTCTTTTCCACAGTAAACATAGTAAATAATTTGAGACCTGGTCTGCAAGGCTAAGTTCCTTTAATACAAAGATTTATTTGTTTATCGAATTTCAATATTGTGTGAACTTGATTTTATATCAGGTATGATTTTTTTTCTCAGACGACATTTTACACAGGTGTTGAGTGAGCTATAACGATTTTGGAGTTTCGCCACTTTGTTCCAACCCCTGCCGCCAAGTCCGGTGATGCTTTATCTGACCCGCGTACATCTTTACAATTGCTCTGCAACGTGATTTTTATTACAAAAGACTTCGTCGTAAGGCGGTCATGTTCAAAGTGCACCCTTCCTCCTTTCATGTTTTCGGTAAGCCAGCTAGTGTACAAGGATGACAGTTTCAACAGTTTGATTGACCGGTATATCTTCCTATGGAATAGCATGAAAACCCGTTACATTCTCCACCTGATTGAGGTAAGCGACAGTTTAACGAATATATCTTGGGCGCAACTTGTGTATACGTGGATTGTGCTGCTTTTCCAAACAGAGACCCCTCTTCGTTATGTTACTTACTGTTGTTTGGGGGCTAGTGGACGGCTTTTTTCACTTATTTCTGTGTTCATGGTTTCTCATTTGTTACAAAACCCTGTACTTTGCTTACCACAGCTGTGGTATGACTTGTTACTGTTTATTTTCTGTATAGTTTTGGTACTCTAAATTGATCCGTATCCCTTTGTTTTCCAATTTCGTTATATACAATGGATATATCCTTTTTGGAAGTTCTAAATATCTGATCTGAACACATTTTATGATCAGAGTGTATGAATATTTTATGTCGAGAGAAACGTTCCACCATGACCTTATATCGGCTGTGGCTGCTACATTTTACTATAACGTATTCAACCCTCTGTATTATGAAACCAGAATCTAAGCTCAAGAAGCCATGATTTTACACTTAAGGATGGCCAATGACTATTTTTACTATGAACTTGACATCTAAGTTTTGTTTATTACGCGATATCGTACAAAAGCTATAGTCATTCAAAATGCTTCTGGAATATTTCATAAAATATACACATATACATCAGTAAGTACATGCTTTATATTTTTATTAAGTCAGTCAAATAACGTAAACATGAATCAGTTTGAACGTAAAAGTAAATCAGTTTGAACGTAAACGTAAATCAGTTTGAACGTAAACATGAATTAGTTTGAACGTAAACGTGAATTAGTTTGAACGTAAACGTGAATCAGTTTGAACGTAAACGTGAATCAGTTTGAACGTAAACATGAATCAGTTTGAACGTAAACATGAATTAGTTTGGACGTAAACGCGAATCAGTTTGAACGTAAACATGAATCAGTTTGAACGTAAAACATGAATTAGTTTGGACGTAAACATGAACCAGTTGTGGAGTAGAGCAATAAAAACAGTAAATATGTTGACGTGTTTTTTTTAATCGCATAATAATTTTCTAAACAAAGAAAAATATATAAATGTAATACTCAACACTTGTTTTTTCGTCATCATAACATTATTAACCTTTGTACATCAGAGTGAAAAATATAATATAAAAATAAATTGACAAGTAAATATGACAAAAATTATCAAGATGTAACAAGCAAATATTTCAACTTCATGTTACTTGACAGCAACAAACCTTATAAAAGAATCTGTTCCCACCAGCTGATTTATTGTTACTTGTACAACTTGTTATTTATTCTGTTCTGACGTATACATATTCGACTGTTAAAGCGCGCGATTTTTTTGTATTCTTATTATAGTGTTTGGCTGTAACTTTAGTACTTAATGATCACATATAAAAGTTAGTAAGAAAATGGAAACGCCTATTAACTTTAGCAAAAAAGTTTAATTCCTTCTTATAAATAGATAAACCTGTACGTTCATAATTTATTCACATGTAATCTGATTTCAATTTCAATGAGCTTATAATGTGTGTCTTTAAAAAAAAGACATCCTTGCAACGTTTCATTTCCATATATCATGCTTATAAGCTGTACTGTTTCCTATAGATCATTTTCCAGGCGGTTCTGCTATGATTA
>NW_013665714.1:396788-400981 GCF_000517525.1 Limulus polyphemus
ATAAAAGCTATCTTCAAGTTTTGTACGCCAAAAAGCTTTTCAAATTTATATTTAGTTAATTTTAATTTATTTAAGCCTGAAAATAATATTCAGAATTATTTCACCACATTTGAAAGTGGCAAATTGTTCGTGGTTTTCGATAGAGGAATATTTGAGCTTTATAGGTTTCTATCAATTCGTAATAATTCAATTTTGTAGATATTTGGAAATTACCTAATCATAGCAAATAGTGTTCTTTTAGTCTTTTCAATTTGTTACTCCTTTACGCAAACAGAGAAAATTAAGGTTTCGTTACACCAAGAAGGCTTATTATGGTTGCTAGCTTATTCAGTTTAGAAAGATAATTCGATCAATTTCAAAGTCTGAAAGAGTGTCATTGAATGACAGGTGATTTGTGGAACGCTCAGATCTAATAGTAGCTTATTGACGCCTGAATAATTACAGTCACCGTCCAATTAGACTCCATAAAGAAAATATGTAGACTTTAAATTACTAAGCTTAAACATCAAAGCTCATTATCTTGTAAAAAAGTTAGAAATATCTTTTATTTAGTTAGTTAGTTAACGAAAATTGGACAACAACAAAGAAAGGAGTCCGCTTGATGACTGCTGCTGTAAATATGAATCTAAATATATTTAATGAAGTGAAATACTTCTGTTTAAGATGCTTCTAGTATTTCTGGGTAATTGTCAAGTAATTAATAAAATCAAAATTATAGTTTTTATTATTTTCCACTTATACATTATACATGTCCACCGATGGGGCAGCGGTAAGTCAACGGACTTACAACGCTAAAATTCAGGGATCGATTCTTTGCGGTGGACAAAACAGATAGACCAATGTGGATTTGTTTTCAAACAAACAAACAAACAAACAAACCATTTATACGTAAATAATGCACATCACACCCATTAAAAACAATTAAAGTTAACTAACAAATATACTTTGGTGATTTATGCATGCAATTTTGTATTAATATTTCTGTCTATTTTCAAAAGAAAGTTCACGAATATAAGCTCATGAAGGTAGAAGTTGAGTATGTTATATTTAAACGTTTTGGAGCCTCACCACGTACTTACAGTCCGTATCATTTGTGGTCATGTTCTAGTTGACGACTGTGCATCTTGACCAGCATAGTCTCTATTACAAATGACTTCGTCGTAAGGATGCCGTGTCCAAAGCGCACCCATTCTGCCTGCATGCTTCCCATAAGTCATCTCTACTGTACTATGGTTTTCCAGGGTCCGTTTCAACAGTTTCATTGCTCAGAAATCCATAGGTGATGCTTCATGCGACGTGACCGGCATGTTTTCGTATGGAATAGCACGAATACTCTTTTTTTTCCAGCTGTTATAGGTGTGTGAAACGGTTGAACGCATATATCATGGAAGTAACTTGTGTACCACTGGCTTGTGTCAATTTTCCAGATAGAAATATTTTGTAATTATGCTGCGTACTATTCCCTTGGGCTCATGGACAGCCTTTGTCACTGAACCTCTGTGCTCGTAGATTCTCACCTATTACAAGACGTCGAACTTTGTTTACCACGATTGGGTTACGACTTGTAGCAGGTCTCTTTCTGAATCCCCAAATTGATCCATATTTCTTTTTTTAAAATACCATAACGTACAGGGGATATCCTTGTTTTTGAAATTTTAAATTCCGATTTGAACATATTTTTATGATCAAAACGTATGATTACATATTTTGCATCTGTAACAGCTGTTACATACCCTTCCCAAAAGAAATCAATTTTCCATAGCATCGCACTTCCTAGTCAACGCTAAGCAATGTCGAAGTATAATTCCGTTTTGCAGTGATTTTATATCAGCTGTGGTTGTCATATGATTTGCTGATTTGCATATTCCAAATCGTTTTAATATAACATACTCAACCCTGTACATTATTTGTGTAACACTACTGAGCTGAACACAAAGGTTAACACCAACCTGTGTGAACAGTGTAACCTATTAACTACCACAGCAACTAAACACTTACTAAAATAATGTAGTTTACTATGCAAGTTTGAATTTTTTGTTATAAATTCATTAATGTTTTCTAATCCGATAGAAAGCTATACAGCAATTAGATTCACAATGTTTCTAGACGAACACATTTGTCAGAAGTAGCTTTGAATTATTCCATTTGCGTATTTGCAAAGCCGATTCATAAAGTGGGTGCCACGTTTCAAAACCTATCATTACCATAAAAAATACAATGTAGAAAGGCTTTAAACGCGCTTGTAAAGAATAGGAAATTAGAACAAAAGAGATAATCGCATACAAATGAACGCACCACAATACATTCAACCTTGTATTCCTACACATTGGATCACGTTGGCTACATCGCGTTCTTTGTAGTAAATAAAACCAATTCGAGATAAAGAAAATGTCAGTTGGAAGTTTCACAACTATATTCTTATGGAACTGCAATTATCTGTCGCAAATAAGCTAAATAGTAGACGCTTGTGTTTCTCCAAAGTATTTTAATCTTAGCCAAATATTTTATGTTTTGTATGTTTTGAATTTTTAGTTTTATGGAAAAAAATCGTTTATTTTTCACAAGCAGGATAAAGAGAAAAGCTGTTCAGCCGTTAATTTAAGAACGTACCTAACATGCATTTCGACAAAATATTTATCACAGACTCTCTCAAACTAACCATCATATTAACTTGGAATGCTACTAGATAACATTATAAATACTATGTAAAGTGTCAAAACCATATGGTTATCTTCTTCAACGTTTAAAACATACAAGCTTTGTAGATAGTGTAGTTTATATTTTAGGAAAATCCTTTTATGTAAACTCTCAAACTTAATATATAAAACAAGCAAGTCTTTTTACAAGTTATAAAATATGCCAATTTTCGTAAAATTCTTACGAACATATATTATCACAAAAGAAAATGTGTATTATAAGTTTCCTCAAAATAATCCGAATATGCGTCGCTAAAACGTTCTTTTATCGCAAATATTTAGGTGTGTTGCTAAAACATTCGTTTATGGCAAATATTTAGGTGTGTTGCTAAAACATTCGTTTATAGCAAAGATTTAGTTGTGTTGCTAAAACGTTCGTTTATGGCAAAGATTTAGGTGTAAAATAGAAATAGCCGAGCTATATAGTCATGTAATTATTTTCTTAATTATTTGCCAATCTTAGGCCTACAACTGGTATTTACACATTCACATCGAATGTACACCTGATTTGTGTAACTTTTCCAGACTTTTCCTGAGCTGATTTGTATAAGTATCATAAAATGTTTTAAATTTTGTTTGAAACACATAATTAAACCTTGTTGTATAAACTTTTAAAGTTTTATTTTATAAACTTGTTTATATGTTACACGTAGATTTAAAATAAAAGGCTACACAACCACCAGAAAAGATAGAATAAACAAAAATGACCTCAATAGAGATATACTCCTATTACACAAGTTAGAACTGATTGTATCGGTAGTGGAAATAACATCCACGAATTAATGTATAATCATAGATGTACTTACTGCAAGTGCCATCAATGTAATGGTAGCAGGTATCTATTGCTCACCAATAAAAACCTAGATACTAAGTTACTGTGTGATATAAATAACCATCGTCAAAATACGATTATAACAGGAGACCTAAACAGTAAACATAGAATATTTAATTGTAAATCAATAAACGCAAATGGAAGAACATTATATAAATACCTAATAGATACTAACACAGTTTTATTAAATAATGCAACCCCCACACATGTATCAGACGCATATGGCACCAGCGATATTCTGGATCTGTGTCTATGTTCGTTTAATATGAGTCAAAAATTCGCAAATTTTCAAGTAGGACAAGACATAGATAGTGACCATCTACCCGTCTGGTGTATCTTCAATCTCACCTCCCCCCCCCCATAAAAATAAATCAATAGAATCCGAAAAATTCAACTATAAGAAAGCAAATTGGATAGAATATCAAAAAATCATTGACAATATGCTACCGAAAACAAAAGTATATCAAGCCGCGGAAGCACCCGAAATAGATGCATACTGTCATACAATCACAGAGTGTCTAAAAATGGTAGCAAAACAAACAATACCCAGATTCACAGAACACAATAAGAAACCGTCCCATGTTTTCCACCATAGCAACTTAAAAACCATAGTATATCTATTAAAAACACAGTAATTTTAAACAAAGAACCAAACATAAACAAAC
>NW_013665714.1:401214-403301 GCF_000517525.1 Limulus polyphemus
ATGACAAAACCTTGTCGAAACGTTGTTCATTTGTTGTTATGTTAAACTTATATTAAAGTTTTTCCTCATTACCCATTCAAGCCGTTTCCAAGCATTAATACCCAAACTCAAACTACCAAAAACAACACAAACATAGAAACCTCACATACAAATGATAGAAATGATAAAAGAAAGAAGGAAAATACGCACACAATTCATGCGAACCCGAGATACAACATTTAAAACACAAATAAACATATTAAGAAACAACATAAGAAATGAAGTCCGTCAACTAAAACAAGACAGTTGGGATAATTTCTGCTCACAATGAAATGTTAAAATCGACCCAAAACAGTTCTGGAACTACCTAAAACGATTCACCAATACAGGAAACACTAATAGTAACTATC
This sequence comes from Limulus polyphemus, assembly GCF_000517525.1. NCBI lineage: Eukaryota > Metazoa > Arthropoda > Merostomata > Xiphosura > Limulidae > Limulus > Limulus polyphemus. Next base: position 401,604 of record NW_013665714.1, read on the forward strand.
CACCCCTAGAAACACTAAATAACACAGCATACACAAACACTGAAAAGGCAAAAGTATTTAAAGAACACCTACAAAACACACCACGAACCAGACATGAATGTACACTTCTACAACAAAGTTAACAACCAAATTAAACAAAACATAACCATGTACACACCAAAATTTCCAGTTAACATACAAAATAGAAAACCTAATTACACATATACTCACAAAAACAATTACAGAAACAGAAGTTCAACTAGCCATTAAAACTACCAAAAATAAAGCACCAGGAGAGAATGGTGGCCATCCTCTTCAAAAAAAGGCACTCGGAGATTGTATGGACACCTAAGAGCACTTTTTAACTTATCACTAAGTTCTGGATACATCAGGGTTCCTTGAAAGCAAGCGATTGTACTAATGTTCCATAAAGAAGGAAAGCCAGAAAAATTCTCGAACGAATAATAAGTAATAGACTCTCAAATTACCCACAAGTCACCTCAAAATTAACAGAAATTCAAAATGGTTTTAGAAAATTCAGACAGACAACAGATCACTTAGTTAGATTAACAGAAACAATAATAGATAGCTTTGATAAAATTGAATGCACTGTCGCCTGCTTTCTCGATGTCTAGAATGCCTTCGACACTGTATGGTACAATGGCCTCAGGTTCCGTATGACGGAATTGGAACTACCGCTGGCTATCTAACTTCTTGGAAAATAGAACATGCAAAATAAATGTAAGGGGAACCTACTCTGAGGCATTCACCCCAGAGGCAGGTGTACCCCAAGGAGGTGTAGTTAGCCCTATTCTATTCATTACGTATGTGAGTAATATGCCTCAAAAGACCCAAATCAAGGTTTCGCATCACAATTCGCAGACGATGTTGCGGTCTGGAAAAGTGCCCCCACCCCATTCATAGCAACAACAAATTTACAACCATTATTAAATGATATAGAAGAATACTGTCAAAAATATCGAATAAAAATAAACGTCCTAAAAAAACCAATTACTAACTTTTACAAGATTAACAAAAACACACGCAAAAAAACACCTACACTATACATGAATGGAACACTTCTCCAGACCACAACCTCGGCAAAATTTTTAGGATTAACTTTAGACCCAAAACTGCCGTGGGTAAAACATACAAATAATATATTAACAGAAATCTGGAAACACATAAATTATGCAAGAAGTCTAACAGGCAAAAACCAAGGAACATCACCTGACAACGTTATTAAAATAAACAAAACATATATACGTCCCGTAATAGAATACGCAAGTCCTGCATGGATAAACATAGCTCCGAAACATATAAATAAGCTACAATCCATACAAATCTCACTAATCACCACAGCATATAAAGTCCCCCGCAGTACCTCATCAAAATTCATGCACAGATATGCAAACATAGAAACAATAGCCGATAGACTCTTGCATAACACTATAATTACTTTGCCAAAAAATGGCAAAAGAATGACCAACCGTATTTTTCGGAATATAAGACACACCGGTGTATAAGACGCACCCTTATTTTGAAGACAAAGTTTTTTTGGGGAAAAAAAAAGCTACAATCGCATTTGAAAGATTTTTATTGATCAAAAATTCAGCTCGATACTTTAAAAATTAGTATATAATGTTCTAAATACAAAAGAGCTCAAAACATCAAAAAAAGAAAACACCGTAAATCAAAAACTGTTTACTGTTATTTAGT
>NW_013665714.1:404207-427523 GCF_000517525.1 Limulus polyphemus
GGGACTTTACAAAATGACCCTTGTAGAACTTTGATGGAAACAGTAAGATTTTTTCTATCTTTATGTCTACACATTCTAACCCTATATTTGAATAATTAATCAGTAATAAATGTGAACGTAAGTTTCACTAGACTTTCAGTTCATGCACGAGCTTTTCTGTCACAGATGAAAGATGATAAGTTTCAGCTTTAAAGCAAGAAAGTCGTGAAATCTAAATAAAGTAGAGTAACGACAGATAAAAATAGCCCCTCGCATTCTGTAGAGTTTCTTGACGAATAAAAATTTTTGTACTTGTTTTCAATTTATCTTTAAAGTTCAACGGTATAAAAGAACTATAAAATTATGGTATGACTTAAAATAACCTACACTCGATACTAGTATCCTGCTTCAGAAATAACAACCAGAAAGTATTTGTTCATGAGCCAAACCATGGATGCCAAAAAAAAGTAAAAGAAAGGAGAACTGGGCGAGTACAGATGGTCTATAACTCTAGTAAATCGTTTGTGTAAAGAAAACATGTCATAGACAAGAATATCTGCTACTAATTGATTCATCAGTCCGAAAAAAAGTTCATCAAGAATGATGCCAACTAATGGATCGTGTAATGGAAAACTCAAGTACCGAAGCAAACTATAAGTTAATGGAAACGTAATTATGAAAGCTTGCAAATGAATACATGGATATATATGTGTGTATGTATAAATATATATATATATATACGTGTTTACTACAATTTTTCAAGAAATCGCAATTTTATTGATACCTTTTGTTGTATGAATAAACAAATGAGTCTATTTGTAAGGATATGTTGTTGGAAAGGTTAATTTTTCTTAAAACTATGTCATATTTTGCCAAGTACAGTAGGAATAGATTGGTATAATTAATTACACAAATATATAATTGTAGATGACGTGTCCACGACAGAGAGATATACATACATATATTTAGATTCAAAATGAAAGCATTATTGAACACACATTACGCAAATACAATAAACTACATTGCGTTTTAATAGACATAAAAAGTAATATAAGATCCTAGAATTTTGATTTTAAGATATGACTTTTATTTCTTCATAGAAAAGAAACAGATTATAAGCGGCCTTCCAATCAGAAAAGAAATCCATTTAATAAAATACGAACACAAAAATTCAGAAGTTAAAGTGAAATAAAAATGAAAGAAACGAGGGGAGACATGACTGGAGTGTTATGAACTCAGAATTTAATGTTTCATCCTTCAGCAAAATCCCGGAATAAAATAGCAACTATTAGAAAAGAAGGGTAACCCAGGGGCACAAATACTGAGGGTTAATCACACTTTATAACAACGATGTTCCAGATCCCGTGCGACCCTTGAAACTGTTTCCTCCATCGTCAATCACGCTCACTCCGATGGTCCTGATTACACACTATTCCTCAACATAGCAATTTCTATTCTAACAAGCTTCTAAGAAGAAGGGCGAGATCAATCTTAGATAAAATACCTTGACAAATTTTCACCATACGTGGAGTTCAAGCAACCGAAGGGCACAAAATTCCTAATGAAAGCTGCATCAGGAGATTTCACTTGGATGTGATCGAATGAAATTGTGTTGATTATAGTTTCTTTGGCTATATTTCTCACTAAAACAGCTTTATTTATTATCGTGCTAACGATATCAGTAGATACGTCAACCTTCATCGTAATGTGTTATGGATTAGAAGGTTATCTTTCGTACTATAGCGCTTATTTTACGGATGAGGTCATTATCCGAATTAACATTTACGTGTGGATTTGAAGTGTATTGCTATTCTATAGGCGTTTCTCCACTCCTTTGGAAGATATTGAAGTGTTCTCTCTTTCAAATTTTATGTTCTTTGGCTCTACATTATTTCACGATTTCACTTTGCAAATATGTCTCATGTGACATGTAGCGAAGATCCAGCTGTGGCGGAATTGCAATGTCAAATAAATTTAATATGTATGTGCTAAACATGTTGCCCGTGTTGTCACAACTCGCATCTGCGGCAACACTCTAATGCATTAGCATATGCAAATTGTTTATATAAAGCTTGATTAACTCTCTGTACGAAGCAACTTGGATACCAGCAATGTGTACGCCCCAATCTATATAAATATACATATATTGTTAAACACATATTGATACTCCAGAACACTAATCTCTCTTACTTTAGCTCAGCGACAGTTTTTGACAAAACATTTTTAACTCACTGAAATGATAACATACCGAAGTTTTATAAGGCGATCACAAAGCATCGATTTTATTCGTAAAATAAAACGCTAAGATATAAAGATTTACGTGATAATGTCTACTTGAGTAGTCGCTTTGCAATAACAAGGTTAGTCCTCATTAATCTTAATTAAGGTTTAGATAGATTAAGTATAACTCATCATATCTTTTCATCTATCTAATACACAAACCTGGTTCTAAAAATTTCTCTAGAACTGCTTCAATAAACCATCAAACATCCAGATCGTACATTTCGCCCACTACGATTGAATCTTGTCTGTTTACATTCGCTACCAGTGGCTCAACAGTAAGTATGGATGGTGTCACGTCCATACTATTTACAGATAGAAGAAAGAGTTGAGTAATAAGGCACTTTCAACTCGGACCAGGTTCCTGGTGTGATATCCCATAGTCCTTAGATCACCTATATCACAACGGCTATTTCAAATACCATATAAAACGGGGAAGGGTGGGGAGAACCAACTTACACTATTTTGTAGAATTGTAGAAGTATACATGTCACCCCTTGAGACGGGTTTGTTCCCACCCGAGGATGTATACCCAAAGATTGGGTAATACTTGTACAAACTTCTTTAGGATAACCGTTGTAGTATGTAACCTTTAATTAAGGAAAATGATTAGTACATTTTTACGGCCTTCGTAATGTCAGTTTACAAGGATGTAAAAGAATATTTAAATATACCTAAACAAAGATATATTCTACCCTATTTATGGAATTAACAGTTATTTCGCTTTTGACATATGCTTTGTGAATGGATACCTGACGAAAACGTTACAATGGATTATTGATAAAAAACATTATTTACAAGGGTCCCTAGAAAATATTGTTTAATAAGAATGCTAGATATTAACAGGCACTTAGACGTACAATCTCTTCACACATTAGATATACTCTCAATGTGTAAAATATACTGAACAATATACACCCTCCTACAATAATCTTTTAAAGCTGATAGAAAACAATCATGTATGAATTGCTTCACTACGTCACTTAAGCCATATACAATGCCATGACTTTGAAACACATGAAATAGCTCTCATCAATCAATTAATTTCGTGACCAAGTAGTGTACCATTATGTGGTTGTGAAACATTATTTTGAATGTTCTGTTGTTTGATTGCCATTTAACATACAGCCTTAATAACATTCATATCAGGGCACTGTACATGCCAATCCATGTTGCAAGTGTTCCATCAGCCTCTTTTGCCTTCCAGATATCGTTCACCACATTTGTTGAAAGAATGAGATCACTGTCATGCTAGAAGATAAATCCTGACAGAAAACGATTTGCTCCTGAGGGAATAACATGACAGATAAAAATCTGCTTGTACCTGTCAGCATTCATGATGTGTAGATTTCCAATACCATTGGCTGACATGTTCCCCAACATATACTTCATGTAGATATCTACTGAACAGTCACGTATCACATAAAGAAAGCACCCAGAGTTACTTAATATCACTTTTGAAGACTTTGCGCTTTCCATACAGCTTCCAGTAAAACATGAAGTTTGCCTCAACAGTTCAAATACAGTTGCATTAACTAGTCCAAACTATGATTTCTACACATTTTCCTTGTGACATTTCTATCATAAGAGTCATGAGTCATCCAGCACACCACTACTAAGAACATTGAGAGTGACTGTAGTTTTGTAGGCATTATGCTGGTGTGGCACTGTCTGATTGGTTAAATGGCAACCAGTCAAAACACCAACTATCAGTAAGTCGCTATACATGATCCTCTCATGGAATAAGAAGACTAACTTGCCAGTTCATCTGAATGATAGTAAAATTAATTCAAAAATAATAATGGCAAAAATAGTAGGTGTTGAAAATAAAGTAAGTATGTGTTATTAATCTTTGCCATAAGTATTTGATCAGTAGATAACTTAAATAAATTGGTAATAACTAAAATACACTTATTTAATGTAGTTCCCACCATAACAGTTATTGTTCGTGAAAATTGATGATATAAATAGCGCCTGTACAACTACTATTTTGTCGTATCCCATTCGGTCTGATGAGCCTTGATATTGTACAAAAAGCCTGCTCGGTACTACATATGGCAAAAAAAGCGTCGTTGATTTACTACAACATATTCTTCTTTGCTTTCACTCAAAAGATCTTAGAATCATACTCTGGTCCATTTCATTTTCACACAGTAAACACAGAGCAATCTAAACATTATTTTTTCATTTTATACACATTTTATTCACTCTTTCCAAAATTATTTCCAATATCTTATATCTTTTAAAAGACGCATAAAAGCTGCTATTGATAATACAAGTTTCCTTGGTATAGCTTATGTCTTTTAACCTTGTAATACCAAACATTTTACCTTTCCAGCTCATTTAAATGCCTCTCAATGAAACGTTATTATACATATATAGCTATCGAATTTCGTTTGGGTGTTTTTCATGTGTGTTCATTTGCCCAACTTTTACGTTTATTTTCTCTATAACAAATGTTTATTTATTAATTTTCTAAGCATCAGTTACAATGTCCAGTTACTGTAATATGCCTCAGTCTAAATAGTCCTATGAGGAATGTCCTCCAGAAACAGCATCATTATTTATAAGCTATGTCATCGTGTAACACTGAATGTTCTAAATAGAATAATACCGTCATTTTTACTAAAATATTTCCTTAAATATCACACATAATATAAAGATTGAATATTCTTAAACTTAATTGCTTAAGTTACAAATTGATTGTGAGTTTTGAAAAAAATGTTTTGTATAAATGATGAACGTACATTATTATTTCATCTGAAAAAGTAGTAGCATTGATTTACTCTTTTGTTTAAATGTTCAACACTTTTTTAATTTTCAAATATATTTACTCCATTTCTGTTAAAGACAGTGCAGCCAAGTCAGCTAAACTTTTCTTGTTTTATATAAATCTAAATGAAAAAAATAATGATTGAAGTTGATATTACATAATAATGCTTCTTTAGTAGAACAATGGAACTTGATGTTACACAATAAATGCTTCTTTTATAGAATGATTGAAGTTGATATTACATAATAATGCTTCTTTAGTAGAACATTGCAAGTTGATGTTACACAATAAATGCTTCTTTTATAGAATGATGGAAGTTGATATTACATAATAAATGCTTCTTTAGTAGAACAATGCAAGTTGATGTTACACAATAAATGCTTGTTTTATAGAATGATGGAATCTGATATTACATAATAATGCTTCTTTAGTAGAACAATGCAAGTTGATGTTACACAATAAATGCTTCTTTTATAGAATGATGGACTTTGCTATTACATAATAAATGCTTCTTTAGTAGAACAATGCAAGTTGATATTACATAATAAATGCTTCTTTAGTAGAACAATGCAAGTTGATGTTACACAATAAATGCTTGTTTTATAGAATGATGGAATCTGATATTACATAATAATGCTTCTTTAGTAGAACAATGCAAGTGGATGTTACACAATAAATGCTTCTTTAGTAGAACAATACAAGTTGATATTACACAATAACTGCTGTGTTCAATTATTTTTCTTATATTCATAAAAATCTGTAATTTTTTTCTAAAATTATGATATTTGTTTTAGCTCACATGTTTTAGTAGATTTGTAACTCTTCGGATCTAATCACAAGCACAAAAAAAAGCTATTGGTGAATAACACATACACACAGTAGTTCAAAGAGAAGCTCTGAGCTAATATGAAGAAGCTAAAACAAAGAACCAAGTGCAGACTAATGATCTGTTCCAATTACGTTATTATTATTTTTTGATAACTATCATCAGTGCTTCTTCATTATGCTATAAAGGAAGAGCAAGTAAAATTCACATTTTTAATCCTTTCATATACCTATTATTATCCCTTTCATTCTCCTTCTGGATTTTTGTTTTACCCACTATAATATCTTTAAAATTGTCTTTATTAGTGAACAATCCCTTTTTTGTCTCGCAATAAAAAAAAGAATAAATTAAATTAATGGTAAAACTTTAGAAAAATAAGATTTTCTTTTAACTTATACATTTTTTTCCCGAAAGATTATTTTCTAACTGGCATATTCAAACTTTATTACCTAAAATTATTTATGTTTCTTCCTGCACAAATTTTACCAGTATATGTTTCTTCAGGTGGTTAGGGTGCTCGACTCACAATCTGAGGGTCGCGGGTTCGAATCCCCGTCCCACCAAACATGCTCGCCCTTTCAGTCGTGGGGGCGTTATTATGTGACGGTCAATCCCACTATTCGTTGGTAAACGAGTAGCCCAAGAGTTGGCTGTCGGTGGTGATGTCCCTCTAGTCTTACCTTGCTAAATTAGGGACGGCTAGCGCAGATAGCCCTCGTGTAGGTTTGCGCGAAATTCAAAACAAACAAATAACGAAAATTATACGTATAATTACCTCGCTAGAAAATAAGCAGTTCTTATTCTTATAGAACTGAATTATATTGTTTGTTGTTGTATCCTTAACCGTAGTGTTCATTTATTGTAAGTTTTCACCGAAGTTATTTATTAATAATAAGATTTTATATCTACATACAAAATTATTTTTGGTTTGAAAATAATATAGATATGAAGTGCAAAAACCATGAAAAATTGAAAGTTCTAGCATTCGTTTTCAGTTCAATGATTCGATAATGTGACACAACACAAAATGTAACCTCGTCAAGCCAGAAATTATCAAACAAGTCTAAAACTTCTCATTACGTAAATACAACTTTGTTACAGGAGAAACAATCTGAAAAATTGGGATAATTTATAACGTTAGGCTCTTAATAGGTCCATAATTATGCATATGCTTACGAATATTTCAGGAAAATAATGATTTTGAACTTCTACAAAAGTTTATTTTGTCTTACATTATCTTTTTTTGCAGAAACGATTTTTTCCCATTTGTATAGTTGGGTGTTAGTAGAATATGCATGTTTTCTATATCTTTAATATCTTTTGTCACAAGCCAAGGTGTTAGCAAAATACCCTCTAGGTAAAGGCTACACTGTCTTTTTCTTTCTGTGTAGCCCCCCAGTGGCACAGCGGTATGTCTGCGGACTTACAACGCTAGAAACCGGGTTTCAATACCCGTTGTGGGCAGAGCAAAGATAGCCCTTGTGTAGCTTTGTGCATAATTAAAAAACAAACAAACAAATCTTTATGTGTATATTATAGTAAGTTAAAAGTTATCAGAATACTGTAACTAATTACTTGAAGAACACACAAAATGTTTGATGATAATATTACTTGTTTTAATAGGATTTCTATCCAACAGTATTAGAGTAAAAATATATTAATAATATTATATAATCATGGACAAGTGCTTTTCTTGGAAAACGATGACAGTCGAGTTTTACAGCTAGCTTTCAGCCTAATCCTCTGTCGCAAAAGTTATCGATTATAAGAACAATCTAATACCTAGAAGAAATATCTTTTTCGTATAGTAGCAACTGTTAGAATTGTACTACTTTTTAGTTTTGTTATTCTTGTCTGTAATAAACAAGCATGTATTAAACTGTCGTTTATAGCGACTACTATCTCGTTATGTATAACCTCTTATAATGTGAAATGTAGGCAAACATTATGGCAACATTTAAGCCGTATCGTTTCTATAACTTTTCAACCAAAATTTAAACTTAAAATGGATTTATGTAAATAAACCGAACATTTAGTATTTGAAGTAACGCGATGTTTTTAAAGTATTTTTGTATTACAGTGTTTTTTGAAGATGTAAAAAAAAAAACTTGTGTTTAAGAAAAATAAATTGTTTAAACCGTAAAAACACATTACTACTTACCTTATTGTAAGTACTCTTATTATGAAGAAATCAACACGTGTATAATGATCTCTATTGATTGTGGCTCCTTGTTGACTCAAGTCTGAGGGCTTATACCACTAAAAAATGGGATTTCCATGCCCTCGGTGGGCAGAGCACAGATAACCCATTGTGTAGAATTATGATTAACAACAAACAAACAAACTATTGATTGTGTTAAATAATATATTTGTGATGTGCAGATAAATTGCCTAGTGATTAATTTTTAATTAATTATTATACGGCACTGAAACAAAATGTACTCGCGTTAGTGAAAATGCGAAGTAATGCAAAAAACAGCGTATTGCATATTTTCAAAACATTTTTTTTTATAACACAAATAACTAATTTGTATTCAATTGGCCATGTTTGGATTAATATGAAATCAAATAATGGAATATCATAACATGTTTTGTACCATTTACAGTAAAATACAAATATATATTGAAAAATAAATTAACTTATTCATAAATAAATATCAGGATTATCATTTAAGTTTAATTAAAGCATATTTTCACCGTTTCTTCAGAAAGTTTCAAGATCAGGTCTTTGATTAAATTTGAGATGGTGAATACAAAGTAAATTGAATCAGTTGTTCCATGGTCTACTTCTGAATCTCACGAACTTCCTAAGGAGGATGGTGGGTGATATCATGATAAAAGAATGTCATTCTAAATGAATAGCAGGAGAGAAAAGCCAGCAGCAGCTTTCTTCTTTCAGATTTCTTGCTTTCACAGGATATGAGGTTCTCATCGATTTCTGAAGAAGAATATGTGCCGTCAGGGTCGTATAGGAAACTGAATAATGATTGATGATGACGAGTAGCACGCATTGCCGTTTTTGGTCCAATTTCCTCCTAGTCATGAAAGTTTTGTTTACTCGAGATATACGTGACCTAAACGTATACGTGATGATGGGTTTAACACCTTTCAGTCAGCTATTCCACTTCATTTCAAATTATTGAACTTTCAATCACAACAGAAGATTTTCACTAGAAGTTTTGTTATGCTTTCGTATGATGCAATGCTACCAATGTATCTACTTATATATTTGTCATTTTTATGTAACTTTCCGATTCAAATATCTCTTGAAACCAGTACGACGTTACAAGTACTGGACGAGGAAAGTTAAGTTATTCATTAATGTAATTACACAGTTTACTTAAAGAAGGATTTCAGTATAATGGTCATTTTTAAACAAAAATATTATTTTTAATATGACAACATCTATATGATACATTTTCAATTAAAAGAAATAACCCGGCTATAAACTAATATAGAAGCTTCTTTCTTGGTGGTCAGTTATTGCATGAGAATTCCATTGAAATATATAATTGTTCATATCCTTTGTTCAAGTAACTGTTGTCCGTTACCAAAACTGTTTGCTTTCTTAAAACATAAACATACTATATAAATTGCAGTTTCTAACTTATCTGTTATGTCGTGCTTGGCCTAGTATTTAACGTGCTGGACTGTGATTTGGAGGGTTCGTAATTCGTGGCTAGTTGCCGCAAAAACGCGTTTCATACTTTTGTATCGTGGGTGCATCAAAATAGTGATGCTTAAATTCCATCATTCGGTCTGATAAGAGTAGCTCAAGAGTTGGCGGTGGGTGCTGTTGAATAGCTGCCTTCCCTATAGCCTAAAGTTAGCCTCTTATGTAGCTTTGGGCGAAGATTCTGAAACAAAGAAAAGAAACTTATTCGTCATATTCTTAAATTCAAAGTTACTGTTCTGTATAGTTTATTAATTTTATTGTTTAAATTATATTTTAAAGTGCTTATTTATCAAATTAAAAAGACCATGGAAGCCCTTAATTTCTTATAATGTAAATATAAATATTATCTATGAAGATTGAAAAATGCAGTGAATATAAAATTCTAGTATTATTTATTCGTTAACTTTTACTTACGTATAAGTTACGTCTATTTTTATACTATCCATCTGAATTGGTTTCCCTGTGGCTCAGCGGTGAGTATGAATGTTTATAACGCTAAAATTCAAGTTTCGATAATTGTGATGGGCGAATCACGGGTAAGCCCATTGCATATTTTTGGGCTAAACAAACCAAAAAAAACCTTCTGAGTGGTCTCGTGCGATGTGTTTTTGAAGAATACACAGACAGCATAGGTTTATAACTGATCCTATATTACTCTGTCGTAACAGTTGATGGCTTAAATTATCAATTAAACAAATGAAATTGATCAAATCAATTTTCTTTCAGCTTTAAACGTCATATTTTACAATGATATCATTAACTACCATAGTAATGAGATCAAATATTTGTAATGTTGTGGTGAAAAGACATTGTATAATGTGTTGATCTAGTAAAAGTATGAAATGGTATCAAACTCACGTCTACTTGTTACAAAAGGCTTGATGATATGTACTTCGATACATCTAACCTAAAAGCACTTTGTAAGGAAACAAGAAATATTAAACCAGCACTAGAACATTTACGTCATCATTTATCAGAGTCATTGATGTAAAGTTTTTAGATGCAACAAATTTGATAGTTACATTGACTGACCAGGTTGATCGAACTCCCATCTAATATCGTGTTGAACCACTTTTCGTTGCAATAACAGCTTGTATTTATCCATGAAAAACTGTAAAAGATGTTCGAACATGCCTTGTTTGGTAACAGTCATTACAATTATGAACGAAAATTATTTCACAACTGCTGGAGGTGGATAACTGTAGCAAAATAAATTTTCGATTTCACTTTCAAAATTGCCCAACTCTGTTCAGAACTTGGTTAGTTAAAAAAGATAGTTGATGTTATTGGGAATGATACTCGGCAACACATGTGGTTTGGATTATTTCAATACCGTCTTGGAAAAGCCTTTGTTTATCAGTGCTAAAATTTTAGTTACTCACTCTTCTAAAGGAATCTTAAGAACCCATGCCACTTTGCTGAAACGTTTTCCATATTATTACAATACCTTTGAATATTGGAACAATACAAGTAAAGTCAAATATTGCATTGATTATCCCCATATTTCAAGCCTACTTTCATCATTGAAAAGAATGAAACTATGATTCTTCAGATCACTTAACTTACTTCCAGTCATCTAATCTGAACAGTTTGCACTAGAAACACCACTAAAGATGTGGTTCTCAACAGATTACACTTTAAACACCACTAAACACGTGGTTCTCAACAGTTTGCACTCTAAACACCACTAAAGACGTAGTTCTCGACAGTTTACACTCTAAATACCACTAAAGACGTAGTTCTCGACAGTTTGCACTCCAAACATCACTAAAGACATAGTTCTCGACAGTTTGCACTCCAAACATCACTAAAGACATAGTTCTCGACAGTTTGCACTCTAAACACTACTAAAGACATAGTTCTCGACAGTTTGCACTCCAAACATCACTAAAGACATAGTTCTCGACAGTTTGCACTCTAAACATCACTAAAGACATAGTTCTCGACAGTTTGCACTCTAAACATCACTAAAGACATAGTTCTCGACAGTTTGCACTCCAAACATCACTAAAGACATAGTTCTCGACAGTTTGCACTCTAAACATCACTAAAGACATAATTCTCGACAGTATGCACTCCAAACATCACTAAAGACATAGTTCTCGACAGTTTGCACTCTAAATACCACTAAAGATGTGGTTCTCAACAGTTTGCAGTCTAAACACAACTAAAGACGTGGTTTCCTGTTTGCATTTAACGTGAACAGTGATTTTGTCATTTTATTTTGAACTAATTGTATTTCTACATTTATAAGGCCCAAGCTATAACTTGAAATGTCACAGGATTAGTTAGTTTTGCATATGTAAATTTTTAGTGTTTGTTTCATGTGTACAGGGGGCTCTAATAAAGTGGGTAGTCAATGCATGAACTGTCACCGAAAATTGTGTGTGGCAGCTGCAGTAAGCGTCATTTCGTGAAGTAAAATTCCTCTTTGACAACTTAAATCTTCCTGCATTCTTTCTGTGAATGTACACTCAAGAAACAAGCGAATTATTTATAGGCCATTGAGCTTCAAAACAAAATCCTTTGAAGGTCAAGTAAACTGTAATACCATTAGTAAATACACTAATATAAGATAATATAAAGTAAAGAGTGTTCTGTTACATGTTAAAAAATTACCTTGTTTACTTCCAAAGCTACTTATTTTATATATAATATAATCGGCTTCACTGTTTAAAAATATTTTATACTTGAAACATTCATACACATTCGCTATAATAATCTTGCATAGAATATCTTTTCAAATGTCCACATTTAAGGCTCCAAACTCTTGGTTATTCCGTTATCGTTTGATTGAAACTTTCAATAAGATTCGTATATTACATACATTTGGCTGCTGAAACTACAGGATTTATGCTCTGACAATGATACTTTGTAAGATATAAAAGATTTTAAAGATAAGATATTTTTAAAGAAACTTTCCAGATACATTTCACTTAAGAAACTGCAAATGTTTAAGTAGCTACCAAACGAGGGCGTTTCATTGAAGCAGCTTTCGCGTACAGATAGTGTGTAATAATGGTTGGAGACGGCTTGAATGTGTAATGAAGAAAAACTTTAATATAAGTTTAACATAACAGCAAATGTACAACGTTTCGACAAGGTTTTGTCATCATCAGGTACACTCAAGCCATTCAAGCCGTCTCCAACCATTATTAGTCTCAAAGTGGGTTCCTCGTCATCGAAGATAGTGTGTAACATGAACACGTAATTTCTTCTGAGTACATAATGCGTCCTGCAGAGTGAATTCACGAATTCTATTTATGTTCTATTTATTTATCTCTATTTATGTTCAAATATTATATTATCAACAGGAGTTTTAATAATATCACAAGGTGAAAAACATTGAACAATAAACCAATTCAATTATAACACCCATTTCTTACTTACATAGAGAACTCCTAAAATCGTTGGAAAAATAAATACACTGGAGATAAAGGATTTGTGCCTTGGTCTTACATATATATATATATAGGTTAAATACATAACATTTTCACAATTGTTGTTATAAATGGAAATATAAAAGATAAGTGTTTCTGATGAAAATTTTATTATATGCACATCTAAATATAAATTACGAACTAAAAAGGGGAGGGTCCTAACTGATGATGTTTTGTTTAAACGAAGTTAATAAATTTGTTCTTTTTTAAAGTTAAATACAAAGTTACACAATGTGCTATCTCTGCTCAGCCCGCCACGGGTATCGAAACTCGGTTTCTATCGTTGTAAGTCCACAGACATGCCGCTGTGCCAGTGTGTGTGTGGGTGGGGGGGGGTAAATTGATTCTATTCCTCATCAAATAATCTCGCATTCATAGTACTTATACTATTGTCATATTTAAAACAATAAATACATTTGATAAGTAACTTAAATGAGAGGAAGGAGTAATTAGGTCAAGCATTTATTCTTATACCATACGCATGCAATAAATACACGTATATAGTTAAATATAGGAATCTATATCTGTATTTATTAATGTTTCCCATAACTTTATCCTATAAGAATTGTAACTGCAATCCACGCAATCACCTTTGCTTTAAAACAATTAAAGAAAAGCTGTAAGGCATTAAATATGTAATACAGAACTGATTAAATATTAAAGTGCTTTTCATTTCTCTATTATGGTGCAATAAATGGCCACATAGCTTCTTATTACATTTATTCGTAATGTCACAGACTGAAGGTATAAACTTAGTCGATTAAATAACCCGAAAGATGTTGAGTAACATATTGCTGATATAGATTCATTCACAAATCGTTCCGATATTAAATAGTAATTCAGAGGAAAATGTAAACAGCTTCAAATTGGTGAGAAACATTATGAGAAATGTCTAATGGCTACACTACGTAACTAAATACAAAATAGCTTACTTATTTAGCCATAAAAATATTCAGATGCAAAATTACATATTAAGTTAATATTATAAACTCTGTATGCTTTATAAAATTACCTAAAGCTTCTAACAGCTTTAATCAAAAGATGGATCAGCATCCAACTTTAAGCATTTCAGTATATTAGACACTCATTTCATATTTATAGGGTCCTCCCCGGTGGGACAACGGTATGTTTTCTGATTTACAACGATACAATCTGGGCATTTCAGTATATGAGACACTCATTTCATATTTATAGGGTCCTACTCGGTGGGACAACGGTATGTTTACTGACTTACAACGCTACAATCTGGGCATTTCAGTATATTAGACACTCATTTCATATTTATAGGGTCCTCCCCGGTGGGACAACGGTATGTTTACTGACTTACAACGCTACAATCTGGGCATTTCAGTATATTAGACACTCATTTCATATTTATAGGGTCCTCCCCGGTGGGACAACGGTATTTTTACTGACTTACAACGATACAATCTGGGCATTTCAGTATATTATACACTCATTTCATATTTATAGGGTCCTCCCCGGTGGGACAACGGTATGTTTACTGACTTACAACGATACAATCTGGGGCTCGATTCCTCGCGGTGGACCCAGCAGTTAGCCCAATGGAGCTATGCTTTCAAGCAAACAAATAAACAAACTGATTTATATGACTTATTATGCGTAATTGAAAAATATACGTTTTAATGAACTTTATCATTACAGTTTCTTTATCGAAACATTACTTCAACTTAGGAACTTGAAACTTCAAAGACTTGTATAAGCTATAACGTTTAACCATTTTTGAAGAAGATAAACAAAAATAAATTTCGATATCGAGGCTAAAAAGGTACTCAATGTTCTAAAAAGTACATGAAAAGGTGTTATTTCCCCATACCAGAATATATTCAGCTTGTGCACGAATGAAAGCAACAAAATACACTTCATACAGAATTATCAGAAGGTATGACTGACATCTTCACAACATTTGTAACAATATTCAGTGTTAACACCAATTTTAATTAACATTTTATAGATTTTGAAAAAGGCTAGTAATGCTCTATGAAGGAAATTGACAGAAATAGATAAATATGAACAATTTTGAGTTTATTTGAATTTAAACTTTTATTATTATTTAAAAATGCCTACTCCCCATTGGGTCAGTGGCAAGTCTGAAGGATTATTTCCCGCTATGCATAAAGCACGGATGCTTATTTATTATTTTCTGTTCGAAGGTTTATTGTTTTATGAAAATAATACAAGCAAAGAAGATCAGGATATGCGTAGACTGTAAATACTGTAGAAGACTTATGATGCTAAAAACACAGTATTTGTTTTCATTTACGAAGACTGTATATTCTGTAGTAGACTTATGATGCTAAATTACACAGTATTTGTTTTCATTTAAGACGCTATAAAATTTTTAGTATAAAGTAATTCTTGAATTAAATTTAGTTTTTCCTTGGCTCAGGACCATAAATTAGTAATGAACATATATCTGTTTGTTGTATATATTATTTTTATTCTAAGGCTAGTGTTGTCACGCCAGGTCATTCTTAAAAAACGTTGCAATACTTATGAGTAAATTTCATTGCTTTATTAGTTTGTTTGTTTTAGAGCAATGCCACGTTGGGCTATCTGCTGGGTACATCGCAGGGAATCGAACCCAGGATTCTAGCGTTGTAAATACGTAAACTTACCGCTGTTTCACCGCGTGACAATTTCATTGAAAAAAATACAGTATTGGAAATCATTATTGAAATGCACAAGTTATACACATATAGAAGTCATAAGCAATAAGTAATTGAAACTAAGTGACCAATTTATCATTAGTTCAACACATTACTTGAGAATAAAACAAAATAATAGCTGGTTAGTTGTACAACCACTAGTAATTTGTATCTGCTTTAAATAGAGCAACATATCTTTATATTATGTTCCCATAAGCGCAACAATGTAAGATTATGAAGCATTGTTCCATGTTTTTGTTTCCTTTAAGTCAGTTTACATATAAGCTCATATAGTCTTAAAATATTCATATCGTTACTTTGTATAAGCAAATCCATGATTGTGACTGTTTTTAGATATCATTTCACCAGGTACCGTATCATTACATTTGCTGCCTGCTTGGAATCACTGTCTTGCTGGAAGGTTAATGTCTGCACAAAACTTCTTATTCCCGAGGAAATGAAATGCTAAATAAAAAGTCTCCCTGTATATCTAAACAAGAAGGAATATTCAATAGTCGCGGCTGTAATTAGATCTCAAATCGGTCAAGAGATGGAGCTATGAGCTAAGGTTTTATACTTGAAAAACAACAACAAACTCAGAGCCATTCTATGAATCGCTGTGCCACGGCTAACAATCACGGTGTCATCAATCTTATATAAATGTAGTCAACACTTGTATTTCTCCTCAGCATCCTTCACTGTAGATGTTGTGCGTTCAACTTGATACTGTTCTGTCCTCCTACCTGTTCTGCCATCGAACCACCTATAGTTGATTATTATCAAACTTTTGCAATTGAGTTCAATTGTAGAGAGAACCTTCCTCCAGATTTGTTTAGCCAAATGTCTGAAGTCTGATACCAGTTTCAGCCTTTTAGCTGGTTATGATTAGTTACACATCCATGAATACTACTTTGTGCCACTGTGTATCTTAATGCCATGAAGGCAACACTTACATCTAGGTGATTGGAACCATATCTTCTGGATTCTGTGAATCACTTTGTATGAGTATATGCTTCCTTCCTCGACTACATTTATTGAGTATGTTATATTGAGATGATTTTGGAGACTTACCAATTCGTTACACCTCATACTTCCACGCCTGGTCATCATCTATCTGATGGCCGCGCATCTGGACAATAGCCCTGTACGCAGTTTCCATTATAAGAGGCTTAAGCGTGATGCTGTAATGTCAAAACACACCACTACTCTCTGCAGGATTTCCATTAGCCATCCATTTTACGAAAGGATGGCTTCCAAGCACTCGTTTCAATAGTCAGACCACACAGATATTTATAGGCGCTGCATCAGACCCATTGGCTCTCAGTGGCGCAGCGGTATGTCTGCGGACTTACAATGCTAGAATTCGGGTTTCCATGCCCGTGGTGGCAGAGTACAGATAGCCCATTGTGTAGCTTTGTGCTTAATTATAAACAAACAATCAGACCCCTTTACTGGTATATCTAGTACGAATAACATGAATACCTGTTTCATTCTCTAGCGCTTAAAGTATGTGACGGTTGAGGGGGGGGGGATATGTCATACAAGGAACTTATGTACACGTAACTTGCGTCGCATTTACAGACGGAGATCCTTCTTAATTATCTTCCACCGTTGCCTGCGGCACGTGAACGGCTTTTGCCATGATCTTGATATTTGTGGATTCTCACCTGTTAAAAGATGATTCATTTTGCTTATCATAGCTTGGGTATGACTTTTTGCAGGTTCCTTTCTGAATGATCATGGTTCCTCAAGTTAATCCATAATTCGTTGTTTTCTAATGTCATTTTCAATTACTGTTCTAATCACATTTTTATGATCCGAGTGTATGAATATTTTGTTTTGGACGAGCTATTGCTTGTCCTTCCAAAAAAGTGATCAGTTTTTGATGGAATCTCACCCTCTACTAAATCTCAAACAATTTCAAAATGTAGCTCTGATACATTACGTCCCACCCAAAGTTATATCGGTTGTCACGTGACTAAATGATTTGCCAATTCAAAATCGTTTTCAACTCTAAAAATAATTATAATTTAAAGTCATTTACAGGTAAGCCGATAAACAATCTAGATAAATAAACGTCAATATGTGTGTGTGTATCTGTTCCTTATACGTTTCCACATTTCTTGATCAATCAGCACCAAACTTGACACATTGATACAGGATGACATGAGAAAGGTCATGGGGGATTTGGACCCCCCTTTAATTTCATATCTAATTTCGAAAAACCTACCTATGTTGTATATCTCTCCGAGTTAGAATGATCTATGAAACCACTATTGTTAGAGTTCTTGAAAACAGTATGTCTTTTTTAGTATTGGTACTTTATGTACTGTTATTGCACTTTTAATGTTTATGATCTAAGAATAAACTAGTTTTTAGTTCACCCATCCAACGGACAAGTACTCCAGCTGTTAATAAATAACTAACCTTTTTGATCATTAAAAAAAAAACTACAAAGAAATAAATAGATACTTCTGAGAATACAAACCAAACATCTCCATGATGTCATACGTAGATAGTCCCGATGTATAAATACAGGTATAACTCATTAAAGACTACAGAGTACAAACAGCTTGGAAATTAACTTTATTTTCATGTCGTCGCATAGCTGGACGATTGGGTGGTGGTAAAAGTCAGCGACTAATCGCCAAGTCACTTGTAATACCGCTGTCCAAGGTAAATAGGATGACAATGTTGTTCTAACTTTGTCAGAAAACAACAGTTTCTGCAAGGCCCGGACGCACAAATCATCAAAATTGATTCTTTGTGCCACTTCTGTTACAGGATAGTGCAAGAGTTCTCCAATACCATTGTATTATCGTTGTAGAATGGACTAAAGTCACCAAGTAGGTAGGCAAAAGATACTTCTTCGTCCAGAAAATACCGTATGTCGACATCACAAATACTATAAAACCCGTTTGTTTTTTGGGACACTGCAATTTATTTCTGACAGTCCAGGTTTGCAATGGATGGTGAGGCACTTAGGTATGACGATTATCCTTTCAGGAACTTTCACTGAACTTTTTGCAAGACGTAATAGAATGCAGCGGTATGTCAGCTATGATGTGACATGCTATGTAGGGAACCAGATGATCACAGCTGTAGCTTACCATACAAAATAGTATTTCCATACAAGTTGGGGCTCCTGTTTATTTAGCGCAAGTCACAAACGACGGAGAGAAAGATTAGGGTTTTCTTAATTTTCAATGGACAGGTCCATTACTGTTTATGAATCCCATTGAGCATTTACGGACCCAAATACCAACTTCTAGGAATACTCTGATCCTGTCTTCATGCAATCCATGGAGCCCATTTTTGTAAATACGATGTATAACCACGTTTCTAGTTTGAGTATTACAAAGAGCATAGGAACTAAATAATAATGGTGGTTTTGTAGCTTTGATTAATGTTTGTTTATTTAATAGAACAGCATTCTTTCTGTAGGGGTTTTATATTTGTTTGCTAAAAAGTTATTTATACATACATTACACACTTAAATCCGCTCACACATTATACTTACAACACAATTTAATGTTTGATTATTAGGTATATATTCTACGGGGTCAAACCCCATGTTGTTATTGTAAAAATTCTAAATCACATTGCTCCTTAAGAACCACTAATTTGAATTTATGAAATATTTTAAAGATAGAATAGTTTTTAAACTATTAAAAATGGCATTCATTTTTATGAATGTAATCTAGCGGTAGCTGACTAAAAGTCCTTTATTTTCACTAAGTTTATGATTTTTCAAAGAAAGTTTGAATTATTGAACACGTGGAGCGCAAGTTAGCCAACATTGGTGAAACAGTTAAAAAGCTTTGATTTATTTAAGAATAATAAAATTAATGTTATTAACCACGAAAGCATAACTAAAAATTATAAAACTTTTTATTTAAATAGACGTTATTGTTCGATTTTACTTTGTGTGCAAGTATAAAATAAATTTTGTTTAAAAACAAATATATCTTTCGTTAAGCAGTACTAAAATTAGTCATGCTGTTTAAAAATTCTTTCTTCATTAGACACAAAGGTTACATAAAACAAATTGAATACCATTATATTTGAAAAACGTACCATAACGTCTTAACATTCGTTACATATTGGTTATATATTTCATTATATGTGATTTCGAACAAGCCTTGCTTTTATCACGCAAAGTTTGAAAGAAAGTAGACCTATCCAGATCACGTGTATTTATTTATGGGCGAAGTAGAAATTGTAGTACAACATTAAAATTAATTCGCATATGAAGCTTTACACACATATCTGAAATCAGTGAAAAGGCTAAAAAACATTACTACAATTATAAGTTTATCATATATATATTTTCGGTATGCTAACTAATCAGGCTGTGTGTTTTTAACAATTTAACATAGTGTTTAATGGGTAAATTACATAACGTAAATGAGTAAAATTATCTTGTTTTAAGACACTGAACTAAAATGAACATTTAAAGTTTTCGAAATTGTAATTGTCTTTTAAATAATCTAAAAAACATAACGATATCTAGTTTATTATGTAGTACAAGCTGTATTCTTGAAGCTTTTAATTTTTTTATTCCTTCCTCCTTTACATGTGAGAATGAATTATATTTGTGGTTGATATGCAAGTATTGATATAAGAAGTGTACAATAACTTAAAAAGTCAAAGTTATGTTCGCAACTAAACTCCAACAACAACAACAACATCAACAAAACGTAAATACCGCGAGAGTGACCAGATAAAATAATCAACTTCAGTTGTACTAGTGTGTATCTTCTTTGAAATTAAATATAGCCGAGCTCACAATTATCATAATAATATCAATATACCCTTTTACTACATTAGCCTCTTAATGATACCTTTAAATTAGCTTTGATATATTAATGAGTTAACTGTTATTATTTTTGTTATTATTTCCTATGGCACAGCTTGAAGATAAAATTGTGCGTAAAAATGGAATCAGGGAAATAATTGATAACCACATATTGTCAACACATATTTTGTGAAGAAAGTCTGTAAAAAAGTATAATAACCCACACACACATATATATGTATATATATACACACACCACACACACACACATATATATGTATATATATATATATACACACACACACACACACACACATAATATGTAAAACTTTGTTACCAATATATCAGACAGAACAGACTTGAAGAATAACTTTATATGGTTTTAACCACGCGCTAGCATAATGTACAGTTTTTAAGATCCACAAAAACAACTTTTCAGAACACTTCTAAATTTAGTTTTAAAATCCTAAATGAATCTAGTTCTTTTTCAAGTTCCTAAAGATGATATGGTTTGGTTTGATCTAGTTTGGACACAACGTTGTGTGCACATTGTTTCGTCGAAGAAGTTGTTATTTTTGTTTTCTTGGTACAAAGGTATACAATGGGCTATCTGCACTCTGTCCACTGCGGGGAATCGAACAACTGAATTTTTCATTGTAAGTCCTTAAGCTTACCTTGGACCCATCAGGGGACTCTTGAAAATAAAAAATTGTACATCTATCATATTTAAGGGAAAACTAAAAATGACACAAAAAATAATTTGGATTTTCTTTAATAAAGCTCCATCGATTGAATTAACAGGAGAATATAATGTTGCCTGTAGCCAGAGGTGGTTCTTTGTCCTGATAACTGAAACCGAAACTATCCCAAGATTACATGAAGATGTTGTTTCTACCAAAACTCACTCGACTGACCGTCTTTCCGCCTACAATCTCGGTATTGTCTTTATTCCACAAATTCTGCAGAGTGAGCTGCTATTATCAGAACTATCTATGTGTCTGATGATCCATACATTTAGAGATAGATAGAATACAGATATCTATTCTTTACCGATGGGACAAATATCCGATTTGGTATATAATAATTTTTTGATGATAAGGATAGCTTTTCTATCAGAGAATTATTTCACTATACTACACAGGAAGACACCATTTGCACGTGCGTCACATATAATAGGTGTTACATCATCTAGCCTAAAGTGCTTTCTGTTAGATTCGAAACATAATAGCATTCTCTCCAGTATTATCATAGGCTTCAGAGTCGGCTGGTCTAAATACAGGTCCACATATGGTCACGTTAGTGGCAGCAATAACAACGGCAAACACAATCCAAACAAATATCTCAACAGAAGATTGGGAGTGTAAAGCACTGAGTATATACTTATTAATGTTTATCTCAACAGAAGATTAGGATTGTAAAGCACTGAGTATATACTTATTAATGTTTATCTCAACAGAAGATTGGGATTGTAAAGCACTGAGTATATACTTATTAATGTTTATCTCAACAGAAGATTGGGAGTGTAAAGCACTGAGTATGTACTTATTAATGTTTCAGAAAAAAATAAAAAAATAATTAGTTTAATGCTATGCTATAATCAAGAGATGTGTCGCATCTGTGGCAACTTTTAAATATATATGTATATATGTATATATATATATATAGCCACATCTACTATCCGAGTCCAATAAGATATCAATATCCGGATGTCTGACCACAGCTACTAGATGTCTCATCCATACTATTCTTTAAGATGTGAAATTTTTCTTAAAATAAATTTTATTTTCAACGTTTGATACATGGTGTAGTTATATATTATATTAAAACTCTCAATCTTCCACAGGAAAATCTTCTAGAAAGTTCGTGATATTTCTTTGTTGGTGCTATCTAGAAATGTAGAATAGACAGTCATGTTGCTAGTTGAGTTAGTTGTAGAATATACATATATATAGTCTAGAAGTCGATACACCCATATTAGAAAAGTAACTCTTGCATTAAGTTAACTAAAATAACAGTACGTGTTTTTTTTCTTTTTCGAGATGTAGGCTTAACTTCTGTTAATTTTTTTGAAAATTAAATCGTATTATTTCGCTCAATGTTTTATTTAAACTTCTGGAATGCCTGTTGTTTTGTTAATACGATTTTCCTCAGTGCGGCATGTGATCTCGTGTAATTAGAACTTAATTCTTTGTCTTCATTATGTGTCTCGTAGCTACGGTTATTATTATTTTGCTTGATGTATTCTAATTTTGAAAAACAAAAAAAAACATTTCTGGCTGTTTTTAATGTCTATTGGCTTTTTATGCTATCTTCTTTTGTTTGCGGCAATTCTTCGTCTTTCCACCTTTTGTTGCGCCCATGCACTGCTGAACGTCATCTACGCCACCTGTTTTCAGTGGGAATATCGGCTGTTTCGTAAGTATCTTAATGCATTATGTTTTGCAAATTACTTGACTTTGGAGTTGGGCAAACATGTCTTGATATCAATTAGCCATATAAATAACGATTAAGAATAATTTATAACGTAGTTTTAGCACCATAAAAACTTCTTGAAATTGTTTTTGAATTCAGTTTCTTAAGTAATCGTATTAATATTTGCTCCGACGCCTATGGTTAAATACTAGTATTCCTGGTCGTAATACAGATGGACGTTATACAGTTTAAATAACATCCTGTTGTTGTTGTTTGTTATTAAGCACAAAGCTCTGCCCACCACGGGTATCGAAACCCGGTTTCTAGCAGTATAAGTCCGCAGACATACTGTTGTGCCACTGGGGGGAGCATAGAGAACAGAACGAAGCCGAAAACTGAAACAGTCAAATGTGGTTATCACTGGAAAAATACAAGTTCCATACAAGTCTGTATTAATATATTT
>NW_013665714.1:428505-433272 GCF_000517525.1 Limulus polyphemus
AGCAACATGATATGATACTAAAACTACATTTTACTGGTAAAGTAACAGCAGCGTGATATGATACTAAAACTACATTTTACTAGTAAGATAAGCAGCAACATGATATAATACTAAAACTACACTTTACTTGTAAGGTAACAGAAGCGTAATATGATACTAAAACTACATTTTACTGGTAAGATAAGCAGTAACATGATATGATACTAAAACTACATTTTACTGGTAAGGTAACAGCAACATGATATGATATTATACTTACATGGTATGTTTTATTAAGCTGTTAATATAGACATGTTACAATTATGATACCTGGAGCACCAACTTCAGGAAATACATTTTAATTCTAACTCCCACTGATCGGTTGTAGTTACTGGTTTTGCTTTTAGTTTTATAGTTCTGTTTCGTTAGGTGCGTCTACCTTCCCACAATTTCCTGTTACCAGAGTATAATATTTTAATTTTGAGATTATTTTTGTTTTTAGATGTGAAACTTGCAAATAAAGGTTAAATCTGACAGAAAAAAGTATCCCTGTGTGGATCCACTTCAGCAGGTACTTTGCTTCATAATACACATGTTAACCTTCCCATTGTACCCTAGCCTTATTTATCTGCCTTTGGTTATGTTTGGCTTCTTGTTTTTGGCATTGGTGTCTAAAATATAGTTTTAAAATATCATCATAGTTAAGGAAATTTGTGTTTGTTTTCTTTCCTTTAGATCGATTTAAACTAGAATTTTCAAAAACACTTTGTAAGATACAAAATAACGAGTGGGATTATTTATGATAACATTCTATATATTCTATATGCTAGTAGATGTGAGTCTTTGGTGACAAATATTTATTAATTTCTTGTCGGATTAAACATTCATTATTACAATTACTGCTTTGCGAAACGGTTTTATCCCCATTTTGAAAATGGACCGATTAAAAATAGATTTATTCTAGTAATAAACGAATTGCGTTGGCGAAAAAATTACAAAATTAAAAATAGTAATGGTGAAAAGCTTGCCGAACTGAAGTAATTTTATTGAAGATTTAGGGTAAAAGAACAAGTAACACGTGGCTAGAAGGCTGAACAACTATTAACAGTTTTATTCTCACTTGAAACCCGATGAAGGGCTGTTGCCCAAAACGCTGTTATCGTGTATATAATACATATATTTTAATTTGGCGTGTTTTTCACCATTACTATATATTCTATTTTGCAAGTAAAAATAGATGTAAGTTGTTCTTTATCAAGCCCTTAAAAAGGAAATAATATATATATTCCAATGAAGAAAGATGACACCTTGGTGACCCGAGTGTCCACCAGATTTTTCTAACGCAAATCTATACAATGGGATATTTGTCCTCTGACTATCGCGGGAAATCGAATCCTGAATTTCAGCTTAGTGATTCCGTGACCTTAACGCTGACCTACAACGGGACCAAGCAGGTTGCCTCAAATGTGTAGAAATGCACTTATTCTGTACCTTAGAGAGTGTTCACGTATGTAAAATTTTAGATAGAAGCTAATCTCTTTCAATATTGTCAATCTGTCAAATGATAATTTGAGATTTTAGAAGTTACTGATTATGACGATTTTTGTGTTTAGTTTTTCTCAATAATAAAAACAAACAACTCATTCATTCGATCTATATTTAAAATAATCTGATAGAAAGCAAGTTAGTGTAATTGTTTTCGTGACTTCAAAAGTTGACAGAATTTTTGAACATTTTTTCGTCTTTCAGCCTTAGCATGTGGAACTTAAGTTTCAATTTAAGACAGCTGTGACCTACTTTTCTGTCATAGTTTTAAGCTTGGATGTTTTCAGCTGACGCTATAGTACAAGCTATAAGCTGAGTAGTATATTTGTCACGTTTTGCAATTATTTCTTTAATTTTATTTCTCATTTTTTAAAATATATTTATTTTACAGTGGCTTAGAAGTTGCAACAAACTTAATTTCAAATTTAATATTTTAATTCAATTCAATAAGTGTAAAAAAAAGTATGTAACTACTATATGTTTAAAATATTTGCCCATATTGAAGCAAATGCTATACTATAAGTTTTAAAGAACCGTATTGTCAAGCTTCATCAGATCTGATCAGGCCAGCTAAACCGATGCTAGAAAATATTTAGCCAAAGGAGAAATAGCTGTGTGCATTTTGTTTATGATATATTCATATCTTTTTTTCTCGTTTACAGTCTTTTAAGCTATTTTATATTTCAGCTCTATTACCTCACCTTTCAATCTAAGTCGGATCTAAGTTTATACATGTTGGTAGTTACCATAACTGATAAGTTTATACTTAAATATAATTATGTTTTAGCATATATCAATTTCAAATTAATGACAATAGTACTTGGGTTTGCATATTCTTCGTGTAGAAAATCTCATAAAATGCTTATTATATAACTCCAGTGGTATACTTGTCAGCTTTTACGTTTTATAGTTAAGAATATAGTTTATAGCCGATGTTTGTCTGGGCTAGATGTAATACTCTCTGATGTGTATTATGTTTTATTTCACATTAAAGAGTTAATGGTATCGCTACTGCAAATATCAACAAAGTCAATGAAATGTACAGGTCGAAAGTTATAAGTAACATAAAAATATTTCTCTCGGAAGTTGACTAATTAAACTTAATTTAAGCTATGTTGTCCACATTGTTTCTTAAAAAAAAACATAAATTATAATATATATAAAATTAAATGTATGTTTCAGTACCTTGTGGAACATAACATAAGAAGCACATATAATTTGATATAAAATGATGCAATGACTTCCTTGTTTCCTGTTTTTCTCAGATGCAAAAGTAAACATTTTATTCAACAATTATTCTCAGTAAAAGAGAATATTGTTTAGTTTTCATTGATTGTTTTGAAAAGTTTGAATCTTTTTTTTTAATAAGGTTTCAAACATTATAGTTTCTAATTAGGTTTCAGGAAATGTGATAAAACTTTCTTTCCTAGAATCTACAAACAATTTAGTAAGTTGAATAATCAGGTCTTTTGGTAATATAAGTTTTGTGGATTATTATATAAAACTTTAATTCAAAATTTATTGTGTCGTAGTTATACTGTTAAATTTCAAATTGATTTAATATATTTCTTAATCCTTTCACTCTGATATCATTCGCTACTGCAAAACAAAAGTTAGCGACGTATCAATGATACAAATACGAGGTGTGAAATTGAAATTAGAGCCTTTTCATTAAGACTAAATAAACAACAGTCATTTCCTTCCTCACTTCCAAAGACAAAACTAATATCCCTAACTAAACTTAATTCTATAAAAGTATCTTGTTTTAGAATCAGTCTCATAATTATTTATGACAATCACATTTTTATATAAATTTTTCCTTGTTTTTTTTAATAATGCATCTCAAAGAATAATTTTATTATTATTTTATGTATTAAGTATATATTTGTAGTATGAAATAAGCATCCATACGCATATATTTATCTATTGTATGTTTATAAGTGTACTTAATTTCATATATATATATATAATCACTTTTATATTGCTGTAGTTACTTTATAGAATTTAGTAATTATAAGCCTCGTTTTCCTCATCTCAAAAATACTTCCTAACCTAATAACATTATCATAGTATTTTCCTGTGATGTTATTATTATAATACCCTTCTCTAATTCAAAATTCATTCAGTTATACGTTGTTTCTTTTATGCTTTCTACTCCCATGATGTAGGACTGGGCATCAGCCCGAAAGCTAGAGAGTAAATAAACCTTGTTGTTTCATTAAGACGATTCTGACTAGAAACATCTTTGTTTTCAGTAAAGGTTTTATTCTTGCCTAATCAAACTCGGTAAGTTACCACGCAAGCTCACCATATGGAATATCCGCTTATAAAATTAGACCAGGTGATCATCGTTTATTCAGCCCTGTTTCTTTCTGTGCTATTTGATATATTTAATTTAAATAGATAACATTATAATCATTAATATGTTTCTTAAATTTTATAATTTTGTTAAAAATGTACCCAATATCAAATTCACTAAGAAGAAATTTCTTGAGGGCAATACCCGAAAAAGAGCCTCAATAAATCTTTTGATCATATTTAAATGTATGGTCGCGGAAAATATTTTTGAAAATTGCGAACATATGCATGAGCAACAATAAGCAATCATATATATTAAATCTAACAACTAGACAATTAGTTTTATCTTAGAAGTAAAATGTAAATATAATATCATATCATGTTGCTGTTACCTTACCAGTAAAATGTAGTTTTAGTATCATATCATGTTACTGCTTATCTTACCAGTAAAATGTATTGGTGCTCCAGGTGTCACAATGGTAACATGTCTATATTAACAGCTTAATAAAACATACCATGTAAGTTGGTGCTCCAGGTGTCACAATGGTAACATGTCTATATTAACAGCTTAATAAAACATACCATGTAAGGTTGGTGCTCCAGGTGTCACAATGGTAACATGTCTATATTAACAGCTTAATAATACATATCATGTAAGTTGGTGCTCCAGGTGTCACAATGGTAACATGTCTATATTAACAGCTTAATAAAACATACCATGTAAATTGGTGCTCCAGGTGTCACAATGGTAACATGTCTATATTAACAGCTTAATAAAACATACCATGTAAATTGGTGCTCCAGGTGTCACAATGGTAACATGTCTATATTAACAGCTTAATAAAACATACCATGTAAGTTGGTGCTCCAGGTGTCACAATGGTAACATGTCTATATTAACAGCTTAATAAAACATACCATGTAAGTTGGTGCTCCAGGTGTCAC
>NW_013665714.1:433988-448884 GCF_000517525.1 Limulus polyphemus
TCATTCTGAAATATTTCTAAGATCCGAAGTCTTCACAGCTTTGACGTTTTGCATGTTCCCCAAAAGAGGGCCGAAGGCCGCCATCACCTGTTTTAACCATTCGCAACACTATACGGTAGTGTGTTGTCTGTGAGTCAGTCAGTAGACACTAAAATGACGTCACATAAAGGACGCTAAATGTTGCAATTTTACTATCGTGACGTCAGTGAAACGTGCGCATGCCGTGAATCGCGAGAAGGATTATGCACTGCGTAGGGCTACAACACAGCATGGCATATGAACTTGAAAAACAAAAAATAAAATTATTTGTTCCTCTTAATTTTGGTTTTATTTATTCTTGAAACAGAACACTTGCGGGAACCCTGTGGAAGTAGATCTATATATATATATATAAAAACCAATCAGAAAATTCTCGAAAAATCTAACCTGTCATCTCGAAGAAACATACCTATCGTGTGCATTGAATCTATTAGTGATTTCTAAATAGAGATTCGTGGCCATGAATTTCAGTTGAAAGAACTTTTTCGAACTTATTTCATCTAGAAAAAAAAAAAAGCTTTATACTTCTAGAACCAGAACATTTCAGTTCTGAGTTCATCAAGTACAAAATACTGTACATTGGTTTAAAATAAGTATTTTAGTTTTTGTTATAATGTACTTTTTCTATGATTGTATCACAAAAAAAAATATTCTAATCCTCTAGAAACTTAAGATTAGTATCTTTACTAAATCCGAACAAGAGAAAGGTAAACGAAGCATCTCTGTCTTTAATATCAACTTTCAACAACCATTAAGAACGGAAAATGAAGATATACGTTATTTTCACTAACCTATTCTGTTACACGCGTGGCCTAGCGGTTATCGTGACATATAAGGATTGAAGGGTCCAAGGTTCGAAACCTGGTGCTGCTGGACGCGTTCCGCAATTTCAACTGTGAATATATTATGGAATTTAAAACTTGGATAAAAATTATCCTGACACACTCCATGCTGTGACTGGTATTGCAGCTGGCTGACTGGCTATCTGCCACCCCTCTGGTCAGTAGTCCAAAATTATTGACGACTATGGGTTCCAACTTCCTGCTCATAATGTCGTTCAAGTTGAAAAATCCAATTCCAAGTTCCGTTTCACTTCGTTAATTTAGGATGACGTAAGAAGCGCAAGTGATAGTAATATCTGACTGGAAAAGACAAGTAACAGCACATGATCCGGGAGACGTGACACATGGATCCTTCGCTGTGGAATCCATAATTGACAGTTTGCATAAAATACACATTAGTGAAATATCGTTTCCTTCCTTACGTTGATCTTAACTCGGGTTTCTTTTCCGTCATTTTTTTTATCCCTTTTGTTTCTTGTACTTGGTATAATAGTATAACTGTCTAGAATTTAGTAAGAAACATTAAATAGATAGAAAACGAAATAATCTCTCAATAGAAATATCACACGTGACAAACAGAAGTATACAGTTACGAAGCAGCTAAAAGCTCATATTATCCAGTTTCAAATTATGCATTACAAAGTATTTATTGTAGAAATAAGGTTGAGTTGAATAATATGTTCCACATTTATCAAATTGTTTTCTAAGTGTGTACTTCTAATAGGAAACAAAATGTCACTGTCCTAACTTAGATATTATAAATAATTATAAGGTGTCAAGTAGATTTTATTAATTATAGGGCGTCACGTTTCACAGTGGGTTTTATTAATTATGAGGTGTTACGTTTCACAGTATATTTTTATTGATTACAAGGTGTCACGTTTCACAGTAGATTTTATTGATTATAAGGTGTCACGTTTCACACTAGATTTTATTGTTTATAAGGTGTTACGTTTCACAGTAAATTTTATTAATTATGAGGTATCGCGTTTCACAGTAGATTTCATTAATTATAAGGTGTTACGTTTCACAGTAAATTCTATTAATTATAAGGTGTTACGTTTCACAGTAGATTTATTGATTATAAGGTGTCACGTTTCACAGTATATTTTATTGATTATAAGGAGTCAGGTTTCACGGTAGATTTCATTAATTATAAGGTGTTACGTTGCACAGTAAATTCTATTAATTATAAGGTGTTACGTTTCACAGTAGATTTATTGATTATAAGGTGTCACGTTTTACAGTAGATTTTATTAATTATAAGGTGTAATCAATTAAAACGTTTCACGTTTTTCAGTATTGCATTTTTTCTCCATTCACCTTCTTTAACGAGTTTCTTTACTAAAAGCATAACTTGAGTTAAATCAAATGTCTGATATCACATAATAGAAATTATTTTAAAACCTTGAAATTTCTGCTCTTTCACATTTCGATACAATGTAGCTTATTATCATTCTAGGAAAGTCACTGACGGTTAAATGGAACAGATTTATTCGCACTGTTAGCCTGTCCAGTTAACAATGAAAGGGAACAGATTTGTTCACATTGTTAGCCTGTCCAGTTAACGGTTAAAGGGAACAGATTTGTTCACATTGTTAGCCTGTCGAGTTAACGATGAAAGGGAACAGATTTGTTTGCATTGTTAGCCTGTCAAGTTAACGATGAAAGGGAACAGATTTGTTTGCATTGTTAGCCTGTTGAGCTAACGGTTAAAGGGAACAGATTTGTTCACATTGTTAGCCTGTCGAGTTAACGGTTAGAGGGAACAGATTTGTTCACATTGTTAGCCTGTCGAGCTAACGATGAAAGGAAACAGATTTGTTTGCATTGTTAGCCTGTCGAGGTAACGGTTAAAGGGAACAGATTTGTTGGCATTGTTAGCCTTTCGAGTTAACGGTTAAAGGGAACAGATTTGTTCACACTGTTAGCCTGTCGAGTTAACGGTTAAAGGGAACAGATTTGTTCACACTGTTAACCTGTCGAGTTAACGGTTAAAGGGAACAGATTTGTTCGCATTGTTAGCCTGTCGAGTTAACGGTTAAAGGGAACAGATTTGTTCACACTGTTAACCTGTCGAGTTAACGGTTAAAGGGAACAGATTTGTTCGCATTGTTAGCCTGTCGAGTTAACGATGAAAGGGGTCATATTTGTTCGCATTGTTAGCCTGTCGAGATAACGGTTGAGAAGACCACCTTAGTCAAGATATGTTATGCTGAACACATATATAGTTCTTTCTACAGGGGGCGCTTTATTAAAATGACAATAAATCCTTTTATTTGATTTATAGAAGGGAAAACTACTTGTTCGCTGGTCAGTAGTTAAAAATTAGGTATATCTTAATCCTAGGGGTCTTTAACCTGGCCGTTTAGCCCATGCACATAAGATTCCAGTTCTAATTTATTTAATGTGTTAATATGGAGGGACTAAAAATAGATTGTTTGCTTAGCGCAAGACAACACGATGTACTATCTGCTTTGTCCACCGGATGGATCGAACCCCGTAGTTTAGCGTTATAAGCACTCAAACTGATACTGAGCCATCGAAGATCCGATCAACAATGAAATTTGAAAAATTACTGAAGGTAAAGAGAAAATGTTCTATATCATAATTATTTCTGCCATCGGTATAAGACAGCTACAATAGCTCCCTCTTTTGGAAAGAGGGAATAGGAATGAACAATCTATTTTCTTTACTTTTCACACACCTCTCGTATATTCATTGGTGCTGCCTCATCACATTTTGTCTACTAGATGTTCCTGAAAGGAGATTTTGAAGATTGTCACTTTGGAGACTATGGTGACTGAGTTATGTAGCCTTCCCAAAGTGTTCTTGAAGTGTTCGATGACGCGAACCTTTCAGTTTAAAAGTACACTAATGAGAGAAAGATAATCTTTGATAGGTTGTTCAGGCAGAGTATTCATAATGAATCTAAGTTTTAAATGGACAACAACTGCCTGTTGTAGAAACCTACAAATGTAGAGGACAACGTTTCGAAAGTCTTCCGCCTCAAGACGAAAGGCAGTTGCTGTCCATTTGAAACTTAGATTCATCGAGAGAAAGATAAGTTGATCACTACACAAAATTCGGGTAAATGTGACTGGAATAAATTTCCGTTTCAAACCTCCTTTTACATCACGGATGCCACAACTATGCTAACAAGATTTAATACTCCCTATTTCTAGTAATAAGAAATTACAAAAGGCCTCGCGTTAGTTGAAAGAAATACATTTTTTTTATCGTAGTTGTTTAAAAGCAGTAAAATATCTAGCTTACGTTGTTGTTGTTAACTATGCGAGGAGAGCAAACCCCTTTAAAAGTGCTTCCCCGTTAAGTTAGACATGCTTGCATATTGCCAGTTTTATTTCCTAGCCATACACGTTCCAAAAATATACATTTCTGTTCTTTAAAATATTTCTTTGCCGGATGAGTCTTTTCCAATGAAAACTACGCTAAGGGGGTTATTTTCAATATGAAAAATCATCAGATGAAGTCTGGCTAGACATTGCGACATGGACTGTAACGACGTGTTGAGGCTTCAAATTCGTTTTAACATAACATATATATATACTTGTATTTTACGTATTTTCTGATAATCAACCTCAGGGTATAGGACTAGCGTACATCATCATCAAACTTTATATACCCCAACCTCAGGGTATAGGACTAGCGTACATCATCATCAAACTTTATATACTCCAACCTCAGGGTATAGGACTAGCGTACGTCATCATCAAACTTTATATACTCCACTGTTGTTATATAAGCATGAGCATATTTTATTTATTTTAACAAAATAAATGACTGTACATCACATTAATGAATACAATTTTTGTTTTTCTAATAGATATGAATATTGGTTACCAATCATCTAAAAACTTACATTAGCAGTTTAGTATAAAAACTGTCATTAAAGATGGATTTGAAAACATCTGTTTCATCTCATTCGACTTTCAGCATGTTTCCAGATTTTTTTTAATTTATTCGTTTAACGTTATGGGCCTTGCTTAGTTGTTTCTTCTTTTTTTCCTTTTTTTCCGTTTAACTCCATGTCGTTAAAGAGTAATTACGCTTATGGATTTCTGTTAAACACGAGTTTCCAATTTAGATCTAATACACTTATCAGTTTATATTATTAATGGATAAATTAATCAATTTAGGGCATAAAAGAAAGTTCTAAAGCAATTCATCTTAAGTCATTAAAATATTTATAGCGAGCTTTATGCAACCTGATATGTACAGCAACGTTGAGGTTTAATTACATTGTTACTTGGGAGTATTATTAGGACTAAAATGATGTAAAGAAAATCTCATCTACGCCCTTTATGATCTGATCATTATTGGCGGATGTACATCAGCGTCTTGCCAACAAAAAGTTATCACAGTGTTACTCTCTTTATTTCATTTCTCTTGTTAATTAGATATGAAATAACGTTGCTTTAAACTCTAATTTAGACCGTTGCAATCAATATTTACGGCCTTTGGATTTTGTTTATAGTACTTACATTGTTTGGCTAAATCGAATTTATTTATTTTTTATTCATCTTGAAATGTTTGTTATGACTTTGATAACTGTTTATTTTGTTTCATTCAAACAACACCAAAAACGTTATAAATATGAATAGCTAAAATTAAACGGTGTTATTTTGTCGTTTTAATTAAACTAAACATATTTGAAACAAGGTTTAGTCGTTTTATTTTAAAGTAATAATTTATGTAAAAATCATACATGTAAATTATTTCACAGCATCAACGAACGTAATTTCTTATAACGTCATCTGCTACTAACCAATCATGAAATCAACACACATTGCAAGGAAATTCGAATACCTTCTTGTGAATTAACAAAGAAACATATTTTATCTAATCTATTTTATCAACTGGAAAAGAATTACCCACGGAAAACGTTTTCCACGTTGTTGTCAGTGTGAAGAGAATACTGACTTATCAACTAGGATACAATCACCTTATACCAGGAGTCTTAGTTAAGCCAGAGAAACGGCATTCTTCCCGTGTAATCTAATGAAGATGCCCCCAGTGGCTCAGCGGTAAGCTGGAGAGCTTATACACTAAAATTCGGTGTTGGATACCCGTGATAGGCACAATGCTTGTGTAGCTCAGCTGTTAAAACCCAAGCAAGTAAACAAAACTAAGCCCCCTAGTGGAACATCGATATGTCTGCGGACTTATACCGCTAGAAACCGGGTTTTGATACCCGTGGTTGGCAGAGCACAGATAGCCCTTTGTGTAGCTTTGTGCTTGATAACAAATAACAACAACAAAACTAATAAAAAATACTATAAATAAATATCTCAAGTGATACTAAAAATCGGGGTTCGACACCCGCGTTGGGCATACCGCAGATAGACGATTGTATAGCTTTACGTTTAAAATACAAATAAACGAAAAGATAATATATATATATACACATATATATATACATATCACAGGTTGTTGGAAGTTCCATATTTTTATTAATTGTGAAATAGTTCGATTTTACTGAAAGTAAATGCTTTGTCTCAAAAGAGAAAGTGAAATAAGTATTTTCTACAAAATATTTTCTTTTTTTCTTTTTTCGTACGTTGTGCCTAAACTTAGATCGATTCCTCTGGCTGGTTTCTATATATAGAACATTGATCAGAATATATATATATAGTTGTGATGGTCTGGCAATCACATTCTGAGAGGAAAAAAAAAAGCAAGTAGCATTAAAAGTATATGTTAGTCCTCTTAGGCTAGCAACTCCTATTGGTCGCACTAATAAGACAGTGTAGAGCTGTCTTAATCAGTTTCAACAATACTGCGCTAAGTCATCAATCATTTGTCAAAGTCTTCTGTTGAAACCACGTTTTCCCGTCCTCACAGCAGGTGAGAATAGTACAGCAGAAACCCAAACAGGAAATATTCCATTATAAGAAACCGCTATAGTTGATATACTGAAAGAATAATCCAAATCGAAAAGGGGTAAAAAAAAAAGAGAGAAAAAGTTGTAATTTATGTAACAAAAGTGGCAATTTTTCATTTACGTACAAAACAATAAAAAATGATTAACTGTTTATAATACTGCTCATTCT
Source organism: Limulus polyphemus (assembly GCF_000517525.1). NCBI lineage: Eukaryota > Metazoa > Arthropoda > Merostomata > Xiphosura > Limulidae > Limulus > Limulus polyphemus. The sequence continues at coordinate 440,944 of NW_013665714.1, forward strand.
ATCGTTTCGTCACAAATGTGAAGGAAAATGTTGAATTTTGTCCTAATGATAACTTAAAAAACAAGTAGATAGAAAGAACCGTTACTTTAGCTTGGCACTAACATTTATAAGTCAGATTATAAGTTTCTTTTAAGTGTAAAGATGCACAGTGACCTAGCTGTGCTGTGCCCGACGCAAGAATCGAACCCCCAACTCTGAGCCGTATAAGCATTAAAGCTTACTACTGAGCCATCGTGGGGCACATAAAACTGCACTAAAGCTTACCAGGCCGGCATGGCCAGATGGTTAGGGCGCTCGACTCGCACTCTGCGGGTCATGGGTTCGAATCCCCGTCACACCGAACATGCTCATGCTTATCTTACCAGTAAAATGTAAAAAATAGTGTCAAATCATGTTGCTGATTTCGTACGCGTTATTCTAGATTTTCTATAAATTGAATATGATTTAAGACGCTTAATTTTATCAAAGCTAGGAGTGGTAGCGTAAAATATTTAGTGATCTTAATGTTCTTCCAAAAGTATATGAAATGGCACCTTCGGAGATAAAAGTTAGAACGCTAACACCATCACTTAATAGACCCTCTTTAGCGAATTTATTATTTTATCATTGTTTCAATGGATACTTATCCATATAGATGCGTATCTTTAGAGCAATAAAGACTGCGACCTGCCTTAAAGTTTGAGTCTACATTGTTTGTTTACTGTGATAACTCAGTATTTTATCACTACTTCAATGGACGGTTAAAATTTTAGATTCGTATTCGTAGTGTAGACAAGAACGCTGATCTGGTGGGTGTATGAGTCTATGTTAAATAAATATTACGGTGCTGAGACTACCCAAGTGATGGAATAAAGATTTATGATTTCATCATTATTTAAGTTAATATGATTCAGCTAGAGCTCCTTGGAAGTGTAATAAAAGCTTCGGAATAAAACCAGGGAACTTATAAATGGTTTAGAGTAAAATAAATATTATAATTACTAAACATAAGTATGAAGCCAAATATGTAATTCACTTCAACACTTGCCGCGGAATTATGCCAGTTTCAGGAGAATCCACCCCTCGCCTCTCTCCATTAGTAACATTGGCAAACTGAAAGAACAACACTTTGAATAGTTTTAGTTAAGACAATCATTTTTGTTTAAACTTGTTTTTAATGAATATCTAAAAATACAACTGTAATGAAATAAGAATTTTAAGACTGTTACAGAACTGGAATTAAGAATTAAGAACAGTGTCAGTGTTTAGTGGGACTACAGTAGCGATGGGATACATATTCTAAAACTGTTCTGATTGAATGAACAACAGATATGCAGTACGTTTCATTACTAGAGAATTTTGTATAGAAGCTATTCAATAAATAATTGTTTTCACAGGAAGTAAAATGACGGATTCTCGCCAAACAGAAAATATAAATTACTATTTACATTAAAAATATAATTGTAAAATGAAACAATTTGTGAATTTATGAGTAAAATTTCTAATTTGAAAAAAGCAGGAAGGGACACATCCAGACACTTTTTTATCAATTGCTTTTCATAAATATTGTGTAGTTAAGGACAGTCAAGTTTTCTACTCTTGTGTAGGGTTCTCCATGCCCGTTGTAAAACATTGTTTTAGAACCAAAAATGGAAACTAAACGCATGAAATTACACTCTAATTTAGCAAAAAATAATGTGAAAGGCAAGGTAATTTAATTACACAAAACTATCGTTGTTTTGTATTTGTTTGCCAAGCCAACATTTTATTTGGTATCCACTATTAAAGACCAAATGTCCATAGTTCAATAATGTCTTTACACATTATTAGAATCGATTGGAGTGAGGGGTTGAGAGTAAAGTAATCATAGCACATAAATGCATCTTTGTCATATAATTTTAATAATATATAAAATTTGATAATTATTTTCGTAACTTAAAATCGCGGTACCTTTATAATAATTCCTCATTTTTAGTCTGTTTTAAAATATCATGTATGTGTTTGTTAGTAATATTTGTGAAACAGCATGGTACATATGTATATATATGTATTCGAAATTGATCATATGTTAAACGTTGATTTAAAATTGTAGTGATCTTTTATTACAGTCAAGTGATATTCTGCCTTGGAAATATATGAAATATCTTTTAGTGCCCATTTATGGCACCCTAACGGTAGAGACCTGTATCTAAAGAGTTAAAAAAAACCAACAAATATCTTTGGCAATATTTACTGTACTATATAACCTAGGTTTGGAATCATTAATCACAGGATATGTTGAGTTACATACAATTATTTTCACTATAAAACGAATCATATTGCTGGACAGTATAATCTTTCAGTCTTTGTCAAACATTGCTAAAAACCTTTGTGTATTACCAGGCACTTGATTCAGTGGTCAATACCATGAGAAAATTATATATCATGCTATATCAGCCATTTTAGGGCATTTTAACATTGTTTCGGCGGTACAGAGAGTGGAATATTTGAAACCTTCAGTAAATACTTGAGATTTCTCATATCATAATTAATATTTAACGGATAATGGCCACAATTGATTAGAATAGCATTTTACAAATTATCAGGTGAAACTTTTCTTCGACTTAAAATCTTTCAAATTCCCACACTCAAATTTGAGGTTCGACACCTCTCGATGAATGGAGTGCGGGTAACCCACTGTAGTTTTGCACTATGAAAAACACCATTTAGTCTTCCGGTGGGATTGTGGTCTGTTTACGGACTTCCAGTGCTAAAGTCTGGTGTTCGAGTCCCCGCTGTGGACAGAGTGCACATAGTTCATTGTGTAGCTTTGCATTAAGGAAACAACAACCCTTACTATAACAATATAAATTTAATTTTAAGAAGATTTATAAAACCCCTTAAATTGCAAAAGTTTCAACTTATAAACCATTAAAATAAAATATTTTTGCCTCACAAATGTTACAACATCCTTAGCTCCAAATTATAATGGCTAAATAACTATAATAAGATACAATTTGTTTACCTTCAAAAACCCACTTTTTATTATTCATAGGAATACCACTGTTGTAAGAAAATTGAAAATAATTTTATTTTAAAAAAAACTATTAATACACACACACACACACAGATATATATATATATCTTAAACCATTTGTTAGAGTGTAATAGTGGAGCAAGGTGTAACAAGAGAAACTGTGGTTAAAGCCGTTTGAACTGACGGTTAGTTCAAAACTTTTTCAAGATAACGTTATCTTCAATCAATCTGTTAGTGCAGTCCTGAAACTCGTATCACACTTTATGTGAATTCGTAAAATCGTTGCCTTACCACTGTCTTAATGTTTAAACCAAGCAACTTTCTTTTGATTTATTTTAAGAAATTGCATCTTGACGTGATTTATTATATACTGTGATTGCTTAGACCTGTACGTTTTATATGCTTTAGTACATAATCATTTCTTATTTATCATGCTTTCAGGATCCCTTTTAAGAAAAATGTTTATTTTATTTGGTAATGTTCTTGCGTAACGTTGAACAACAACGGTAATATCATAAGTCGAACAAAGAACAACTTTAACATATAAAGTTGTTTTTGATAAACGTCAAAATATCATGAGGTTCTGTAAATTTACAAAGTACTTTTTTTCATAATACTAAAGAAAGCATTTATTTTACTCCTTTGTTTGTTTGATTTGGAACATCATAATAAGATGTATATAATGTAAAATAAAGTACATCAAAGACAGTAATTTAAAGCTATAATTCAAGATTACTCGATTATTTCAATATACACAGCATTAGAACGAATAATAAACTTTTAAATATACTAATATTTTGTACCTAGCATAGCCTGGTTGCTAGGGAGGTCGACTTTTAAACTGTGGCTCGCGGGATCGAAACCTGTTGTTAAACATTCCCGCTCTTTCAGCCGTAAAGGTTTACAATTTCAGAGTCAATGCCATTAGTCGTTGTTGTTTGGATGCCAAGCTACACAATGGGCTATCTCCGCTCTGTCTACCGTGGATATTGTACCCTGGATTTTAGAGTTGTAAGTCTGGAAACCTACCGTGAACTCCAAAACGTTAAAAACAACAACAAAGTAGTTGTAAAATCATTAGGTGTTATTATGTCAGATGAGTTAAAGTAAAAGTTTTCGAAATTTATTCAGTTTTAATTTTTGACGACTGCTAAGTTATATACTTATGATTTTATATTGGCCGAAGACATTTTAAATATTGAGCTTGCAATCAAACAAATAGCGTTTTTTAATGACCTGAGTTTCTTCAAATGATAATAATATTTTTGTTGTTGTTAATGGTTTTAAGTTCTTCATCCACTGTTGTTTAGGCCCGGCATGGCCAGGTGGTCAGGACTCTCGACTCGCAGTCTGGGGGTCGCAGGTTCGAATCCCCGTCTCACCAAACAGGCTCGTCCTTTCAGCCGTGGGGAAACTCATAATGTGACACTCAATCCTACTTTTCGCTGTAAAAGAGTAGTCCAAGAGTTGGCGGTGGGTGGTGATGAATAGCTGCCTTCCCTGCCTTTCATTGCTAAATGAGGGACGGTTAGCGCAGATAACCGTCGTGTAGCTTTGCGCGAAGTTCAAACAAAAACTATTATATAAGTGTTTCTTAACCATGAAATGGCTTTAAGTTCTTCGGGTGTTGTTCTTTAAGTGTTTTTAACCATGAAATGGCTTTAAGTTCTTCACGTGCTGTTATTTAAGTGTTTTTAACCATAAAATGGGTTTAAGTTCTTCATGTGTGTTATTTAAGTGTGTTTAACCATAAAATGGGTTTAAGTTCTTCACGTGCTGTTATTTAAGTGTTTTTAACCATAAAATGGGTTTAAGTTCTTCACGTTAACAGCGAAGGTATCTAACTGATGAATTAGTATCTTTGAATTATTAAAAGTTTGTACTATAACTACGTATAACTAGCTAGAAAGATAAATTAAATTAGCTTTATCAATTATTTGATTAATTTTGTTTTCGATCTTTTGCTTTGATCAGACATTAATGATAATTAAAATATTATGTCAGGGATTATGAAGCAAGGTTTTTTATTCAGATGTTATACTTCGTATGTTACTATTTCATTGTTTTATCATATTATCTATTTTAGCAGTTATAAAAAACGGGATTTAATCTGACCACGAAGGTAACTCAGTTTATCACAAAAAATATTTGATTTTAATGTTCATTAAATCATCTACTATTCGTTTTGGAAAGGCATGATATGCTTAAAAATGTAATCCATTTATATATTATTTGGAATTACGTTTCTTCACACATAATGTTTAAGTGACAACTTGATGGTTTAGAGCAACTGAATTTCTTCTTTAGTGAATATAATTTATTCTAATTTAAATAGAAACGTATTATAATGCATTTTATGGATATTATCAAGGATGCATCTTTAATTGCTGATAGGTCTGTTACGTCAGTGATTAGAATATATATGCTTTGTATCGTGATTTGTATTATGATTTGTTCTTACGTATGTTAACAAAACTATTTGACTGCCTAAACGATTTTCTTTAGCCAAATATATCTCCAAAAACATGATCTTTGGGAAGTTCTATTTGAAAGTGAAAACACAAAATAATAAAATTTTTAATGGTACGTAATGCCTTTAACACAAATCTCTGAATCATCACGTGTTATGGTATGGAGATGATAGCCATAGAGTATCTTTATTCTAAGCAATACAAGTAATAATATGTTTTTTCTTTCACACAGTATAAACTTGTGACGCAGCAAAACTATGCAGACAGAAGAATAACCTGCGGCTTATGCTGTTTTCAGAAGCTTCAGAGAGTGGAAAATCAACTAATCAAGAAAGTAGCATGTGAGGCGCTGTTGCACTGGAGAGTAAAGAAGAATTCAGCTGTAATAAGCCCTTTCATTGTAAACCTTCATTTTAACACTTCAGAAAACTAACTTAGAACTATAAGATGTCAGACAAAGAGTGGTACTCTGATGACTGCAATTCGTCTTTTTGGGTTTTTCTATCTGGCATATGGACCTATCTACGACAGTTGAGAGAGCCATTTCAAGTCGTATACCGAGGAATACCGAGACACGTTTGTAGTCTAGCAGGCATGGATTTTAGAAGTCTTGGTCTTTTGGGGATGTTATGGATCCTTTTTTGTTTACAACTCCTCTTGGGTTGCAGTGCTACAGGTAAGAGTATGAAGATTATTAGAAAAGAATAATGTTTAAAGAAAGTCGTGTTGGCTTTGTTGATTCCCCAAAGATCAAATAGGTAATAGTTTGAGTTTCGTAGATCTAATTTAGTTGTAATATAAACATGAGTTCGTGAGAACACGTTTTTGTAGTTGTATGCTAGCGTTAGCATTTATTTTAATATTAAATGAGCTTTTGTTTGTCCGTTTTAGATAACAGTGTTTTGGCAGGTTAGTTGTCCACTACCAAGTACAAAATAAACATGCAATAAGCAGTTCGCCAAGTTCTTCATAGTGATTCTTGTGGAATTTCTCATCAAGTGATGACATAGCGTGTGATATTTTCGATTGTAGTGAATTATAAATTACTATAATTCCTCTCTCTTTATATATTTATATATATATATAATATTATTTACTACAAGTTCAAACTTAAAATCAACGATTAAAGACTACTTAAAATAAAACATAACCATTGTAAATTGGCTTTAAGCAATCCGTAGTTCCAGTTATCTATTATCAGCAAACTTTATTTTAAATTTTACCAATCATTCTTTTGTAAGTTATTAACATCGATACAAGTTTAGCTTAAATATTAGTAAAAGGTTTGTTTGTAATTAAGCGCAAAGCTACACAATGGGCTATCTGTGCTCTGCCCACCACGGGTATCGAAACCCGGATTCTAGCATTGTAAGTCCGCATACATTGGAGGGCCGAGTAAAAGGTTTAATTACAGTTGTAAACGTACTCTTATTTATTTCTAGAAGAAATTACTAGAATAACTTGATGCTCTACCGCCCTATAGAAAAAAAACAAAACAAAATATAAGAAATATAAGAGACATCTTTTATTACGTTACGGAGAAGAAGGAATGTTTGGAATATTGAAGGTATTACGTTAAATAACATTTTTACTATAGGTTTTATGTGTTCGTGATTCCCATGTAGATTGTTGTTTTAATATTGTTAACCGAAATATCTTAGCGTTCAAACTGATACATTTCAAGAGCAACTGTGTTCAGGTTTACCATTTTTCATGATTAAGAAAGTCATTTTTTCAAGCGATCATTCATAGGTTGTGAACTAGTAAAAAATTAAATGGCTTTAAATTCAAAGTTTCAATAAAAAAAAGGTATTAGTATAAGCCATCCCAAACTACAGAAGAAATAAATATATCTGTTTGTTTGTTTTGAATTTCGCGCAAAGCTACACGAGGGCTATCTGCGCTGGCCGTCCCTAATTTAGCAGTGTAAGACTAGAGGGAAGGCAGCTAGTCATCTCCACCCACCGCCAACTCTTGGGCTACTCTTTTACCAACGAATAGTGGGATTGACCATCACATTATAACGCCCCCACGGCTGAAAGGGGGCAACATGATATGATACTAAAATTACATTTTACTGGTAAGGTAACAGCAGCGTGATATGATACTAAAACTACATTTTACTGGTAAGGTAACAGAAGCGTAATATGATACTAAAACTACATTTTACTGGTAAGATAAGCAGTAACATGATATGATACTAAAACTACATTTTACTGGTAAGGTAACAGAAGCGTAATATGATACTAAAACTACATTTTACTGGTAAAGTAACAGCAGCGTGATATGATACTAAAACTACATTTTACTGGTAAGGTAACAGCAGCGTGATATGATACTAAAACTACATTTTACTGGTAAGATAAGCAGCAACATGATATGATACTAAAACTACATTTTACTGGTAAAGTAACAGCAGCGTGATATGATACTAAAACTACATTTTTACTAGTAAGATAAGCAGCAACATGATAT
>NW_013665714.1:448972-466372 GCF_000517525.1 Limulus polyphemus
ATTCGAACCCGCGACCCACAGATTGCGAGACGAGCGCCCTAACCACCTGGCCATGCCGGGCCTTTATTTTCTTAAGAAGGTAATTCATGGAATTCAAAAATGTAAACCTCGTTATTTTTTTTTGGGGGGGGGTCTATGTTTTCTCATATTCCTACTTATTCATTTCGGATACGTTTTACCTCTTGTACACATTTCCCTTGTATCTAAGTAAGAAAGGTTAAGAGTATAATTGAATAAAAATATAAGATTAATTATTCAACTTCGGAAAAAAATATGTTTTTTGACTGATTTATACGTTCCACTAAAAACAAATTCACATTTTTAAATAGAAAGAAGTTTCTATTTTAAAACATTTTTAATATATTTGGCAACTCAGTGGAAGGCACTATCTTAGTTAAATTGACATCGCAAAGATTGTGACAACCACCATTATTCTCGATAACCTCTTAATACTCATAGTGTTAATAAAATGCTAAGTATTTCTGTAGATCTCGTAATGAATGTGGTTGAATCATAACCAATACAGTAATTAGTTTAACAAATTATGGTTTCAGAGACCAGACCATAACATATAAACCTCTTACGCAATCGAGTAGTACTGTTAAAAACATTCACGTTATCTTTTTAATGAAGCCTATGAGTTGAAAAGATGCTCGTATGATTTTGTCTTTTGTATGGATGCAATAATATAATGGCCTTAGTACAAATCGTTGTGTCAGTTATGCTGTCGAATACAATATGTTATGGCTTATTGTTAGTGAAACTGTGTAAAATATTTATATGCATTTTAAATGCAAATAAATAACATAAACAGACAAGTTGTTTAACAAAATTAGTTTCAAATTGCCCAAGCGTCTATGTTAAACAAAGATGTTAATATATTATATGATATATGTTATTAGTTGTCTAAAGTTAGCCTAAAGGTTCTGTTTTAAACACATTATAAAGGGTACTATCTGTTTTCTTAAATCTATTCAGAGTGATGAAGAATTGAAAGTCTGTTTTTAAAGGGTATATTTTGTAGTATTTTCTATCTAAACCTTTGATTCTTGCCCTTCTTAAACCAAAGTTATGTTCTCGAGATTCTTAGCTTATGATGTAGTATTTGAATAAATTGTTCAAACATTTTAAAAACCTTCATACGAACCTAATTCTAATACTGTTCGTTGTTTTTACAAGTTTGTTCTTTAAGTTGAATAAAACATTGATTTTGAGATATGTGTATGTATATCAGAGATATATTTTGTAAAACTAACTAACTATAGATCAGTATATTTATTTTATTACAATTTATAAAACATACAGCGACTACGGGAATATTAGCCACTGAAGAGATGTTAATCTGTTATACTTATATATCTACAGAAATCATAAGTGCTTTATACCATATTTTTTATATTCCATTCTTTTTACATTAAATTAGCAACGCATATTTTATATTTTTTTGCTTATCATTGCACAGGTCTTGCGTTAAACATACTTCAAGTTCATTGTAATTTCTTATAATGTTAAAGAAATAAGTCAGATGTATTTTGAAACAAAATGTTTGTTTTAGTACAACGTTCCAAGGTAGGTAGAACATGTTCGTAGGTATTTGGGATTGAATATAATAAGTTTAGTTTGTTTATTTGGAATTAAGCACAAAGCTACACAACGGGCTATCTGTGCTCTGCCCACCACGGGTATCGAAACCCGGTTTCTAGCGTTGTAAGTCCGCAGACATACCACTGTGCCACTGGGGGGCAAAGAGTATAATAAGCATTATTCTTAACGACATAATTGAAAGGTCTCACTATTTTCACTTAACATTTCAACCATAAGAAACATAATTAGGTTGTTGACAGTAATACCTTGCTAAAAGCAATGGATAAGTTAACCGGGAGTAGATTTTACCACTTTCTGCAGTAAAAAGTGTATCTAGCTTTGAGAATATACGTATGTTTTATTTTACTACATAAAGCTTTTCGGATAAACAACATTGTATATATCATATTTAAAATATTTTTGAATTTTCTATTTAAATGTGTTTATTCTTGTTGATGCATATTATACTTTGATAGATATTTCGTAGTATGATATTACAAATTCTCAGCTCCATCAAACTTTTCAAACACCGCTTGGTTAACCTCTTCGAAGCTCAAGAAATACGGACTTTTGACACGTAGGAATAGAACTTGCTGATGAAAATGTTTTATATTTGCTTTAATAATGTGTAAATTGAATGTAGGTTTAAGCTCTAGTATTCCATAATTAGCTAATAGCTAATAATAATAATAACATGTTTGTCTTACAAAATGCGAATTTTCGGGAGAACAATAATTTTTGTTTATAGTTGATGGGTATAAACCAGCTTTTACATCTTCTACCAGTTCCAGTCACTTTCTATTCGTTAAAGACGTGGTACATCTAATTGTTTGACATTAATCACTGCAATACACCGCTTAGTTCTGTTTATTTATCATTTTAAACACTTATATTACACTTGCTTTGTCGAACAATAACAACAGCATATTTGAAAGCAAGGGAAAGAAGGCTCACTGCTTTTCTCTAGTCTTCCTTTGGAATTGAAATGTATATATATATATATATATATAATATATACCATTTCTGTTAATGTATCAAGGAAGTTTTTTCTTTTTTTGTAGATTTAATTTCAAATCAATTTTCCCAAGAAACATACCTATCACTACTACATGCTAAAAGATAATTATGTCTATTTATTTATTTAATATAAACTTAATTTCAAAATTGAAAAATAAATAGAAGTGTAGAAGTTATAAGATAAACGAACAGGAAACAGCGTTCAACGTTTTCACCAAACGACCATCTTCGACATCGATCACATCTTACATTGACGTAGAATTTAGGAAATTAAATAACATTAGTATAGGAAAGGCAGTTTTTTTTTATATCACATCTGCAACAAAAGCATATATATATATAGATACAGCTCATATGAGTGAATATAAAATGAGAATTTTAATGATACAACATGGTAAAAATTTTTGATTTAAAAAATAATGCAAAATTATCTTGATTAATATGGATTTGTTTCGAGATTGGGGAGAAAATGCAGTTAGTATTAATGTAGCTGGAATTGTTGATTATTTAAGGTAATAAATAGAATGAATTGTTCACTAATAGTATTTGGTGAAATATTTTTTTATGTGCTCAGAATTATAGGGCCGGTTTGGTTAGCGTTCGTGGTTGCGGACAGAAAGTTCAAAGCTCAAATCGTGATATGCCGCTAAACACACTTCGCACTTTCAGCTGTGGGCGAATTATAGTGCTAATCAGTCCCATTATTCAGCTGAGACTAGCCATGTATGCGGCGGATACTGTTGACTAGTTGCCGCTTTTCGGATCAGCAGCTCTAAATTGGGGATGACTATGTCTAAACCTTGGAGTTTCTGATTTGACCGTCTAGTAAACTTTAGTTCATGTGTGTTTCATAAGATGCAGCTAAGATGGAAAATAGCAAATACTAACAAACTATCAAATTACGAATTCTTCAGTCCTTCATTTATACCTATTTTTCTAATTAGAATAACAATCAAGAAACAAAATATTTATACAAAGTGTATGAGAAAATGTTATAATGTAGAGTAAACCAAAAAAAGTAGAATGTTACAGCATAAACTTTGCGTAAAGAGTGGAATTTTAACAGGAATTATTAATGGTATTATTATCGTAAGGTTCATCAAATTATCGTAATGGAGTTTTCGTAGGGCAAAGTTTGTGTAGATAGAGCATCCAGATTTCCCGAATGTTCGGTTGGACGACTTTAATTATATTGGTGTGTAAGAAAATCGATAAAAAACTAGACATGCCTGACTAATTCTACTCCTGCATATCAAGTGTACCTGTTCTTCAGTAAGGCCCTTCGTGGAATTTAAATATTCGCAAAAAAAAAAGCACTCACCATTAGACCTAACCATTTAATGTGAACAGAGATCTTTTATATACTTGACCCAGATTTCTTAAATTATTCTTTAAGACTAATATACTATCAGATCGGCAAAGTGGCTAGGTCCGTGTATGTTTATGTTCCGCTCGATTACAAGTAAGAGAGAACTACTAAATTGGATGAAAGTTGCTGCATGGTTTATTAGCTCCCATCATATTCATCTAGCTTACACGAACCAGAGTGAACTAAGAAAGATAATTATAATGTTTATGTTCCGCCCGATTACAAGTAAGAGAGAACTACTAAATTGGATGAAAGTTGCTGCATGGTTTATTAGCTCCCATCATATTCATCTAGCTTACACGAACCAGAGTGAACTAAGAAAGATAATTATAACATTTATATATGTTGATTTTATCTCCAGCTCTCGAATGACAGTTCTTCGAATGTAATTATAACTTCGAACATTTAAAAATCATCGGATTTGGATAGATAGTGAAGCGATATTATGTATATTGTTAGAAAGCTAGATCGATTTAACGAATTTGTTAAAGTTTCAGTAGAGTAAGTTGATTAAACTCATCATTTTGTTGAGAAAAATAAAAGAATAGAATAATAATTATACTTCCCATAAATATATATTTGTTTGCTATATGCACCAAATCTTATCAAAATATAATTATAAACATATCATTCCGACTCAACTTCATCTCCTTCAGAATATACGTCTAGTTCTGTGGAAGCTTAAAATGAGGTTTTGAATAAATAATCAGGTAATACATATCGTTCTAAGTTCATTTTTTAATTTACTGCTTTTATTCTTATCTTGCATCAATAACTTGCCGGAATGATTATGGTTATTTAAAAAGAATGATGGGACAAGTGCTGGATTTAACTTATATAACTTTATTTGCTTGTGATGATGAGGATTCAGAAGAAAGTCTTTTTTGAAAAGTTCAATTAGATTTGTATCGGTAATTTAACTTTTTAAAGATGAATTCTTCCCTTTATCTTTTGATCGATTTTGTAAATGTATTGAAAAAGAGATAAAACAATTTTCTGGCCCATTAAATATAGTTTTTTACAGAAATGACATTGTGGGTTATTATGAATTTGATCAATATATATATATATATGCGAGTCTCAATTTTATAAGAATTATAAGGTTATACTTTTGCACTCAAATATACTCTACCAGTGTTACTTAGCAATAAGTATAGAAATACATCATTTACATCAAACAGTCATAAACTAAGATATTCCAAATATTTAGTTGTTGTTACTTAATAGGGGATAATGGAATTTGAAACGGGAATAATAAAGGGCATTATGAATAAGTTGAAACAAAATAAAACAAAGGATCTGTTTTATCCAGAAATGATATTTTACATAAAAAGTTCGATGGTTTTCTTTTTTTCAAACTAGAAAAAGACTAGCATTTTCAATTGGTTGAATATGTCTAAAAATAAGGATACATTTTATAATAAAAAAAATTGATGTTCTTTTTTCACATTAAAAAGCTTATTTTTCCATGTGTTTTTGGGACTGATGATACACTTACAGCAATCAAACCCAAACACGTCAAGAGATTTATTTTTAAAAACTTACAAATCTTTTTTTTTAGAAAGTATGGTATCGGGGATATTAAGCAGATTCCGTAGTTAAGTATACGGAATTACAATGCTAAAATCCGAGGTTCGATTCCTCAAGATGGACAAAACGTAGGAAATCCATTGTGCCACTCTGTGCTAAAACAACAAGAACAATAAAAACATTATGATTTAAGACCGTCAATAAAACTTTGGCTGTATTCAGCTAGCCACTTGTTCAGCCTTCGAAAAAGTGTCGGCCTCATAAGATAAGGGACTCCAAAATTAAATTTTATTTTACAAAAAATACAGTTCTCCATGTATGTCAAATATAAATGATTTAAAAGCATCTCATTCATTTATTATATCAATGATAAACATGCCAACACAGTAAAGCGATCAGAGCTACGCATAAAAGGATATATTCCTGCCTGTAAAATTTGTATTTTTAAAGGTAAATGTATTACTTTAGTGTTATATTAGGGATAAATTAACCTAAAGATAATTGGTGCAATGTAAAAGAAAAAAGACATGAATGTATATTTCATAATGCCGACTAATATACATATATATTAAGTAAAATTTCGTTATTATTCACCGTGGAATGTAGAGATGAATATAATTACCACTAAATGTGCAAGCAAGAATAAAGCAGAAATATCGCGTGCTTAAACTAGTCAGTGCGAAATATATTAATTATTTCTAAAACCGCCGCAAAAGATATAGCGCCATCTATAGAAACATTATTATCAGAAAAGATTGTGGAAAGGCCTAGTGACTGGCCTGGTGTATACTCGATCCATAGAACATGCCGTCAGATAAAAAAAAGACAATAAATTCATTTTAGAGTAGTAATAGTACTTTGCGCTGCACTAAATATTTCAAAACTAGCTACGTAGTCTTCTGATGTTTTATAAATGAAAAGTCTGCAGAACTGTAGCACCCAACTCACACGCAACTTGTAGTATTTGAACATGAAGTCATATTATAGATGTCTTCTTGTACATAGTAATGTCATGGCGTGCTTTTGTCTTTTTAAACAAACAAAAGGAACGGTGATGATTTAAGAAATGAATCATCCTGACCTCAGTCAGTGACAACCATATTCGATTTATTTGTTGTTTCTTTCAAGTTAATAGTGATATGATTGTTTCAAGTTCATAGTGATATGACTGTTTATGAATGAATATTGAAGCTATGTTATTTAATGTATGACTCTTTAAATAAAAGGTTAATAAAAACTTCATGCTGATACAAAGGTTTTAAAATTTACTAGGCAGTGTATCAGCATCATTATTCTCTCCGGACTTACAACGCTAAAATACGGGGCTCGATTCCCCGTGGTTGACACAAAAGATAGCCCAATGTGGTCTTACTAGAAAAAACAAACAAATATTATTATTTTTTAAACTTTTACGTCTTCTTAAAATGCTTTAAAACGGCGCTGTATATTTATTACACAGTATAATAATTATAAGGTCACAAAGAATCTGTTAAATTGAATAGCTGTAAAAATGTTCATTCAGTTCTTAACTTGCTACGCGTTTTTGTGTTTTTTAAGAAATTTGAAGTATGAAACTGGAGTAGTAGGAAAATTATGGTGAAGCTCGCACTAAAATTTTAAAACTTAAAACTAGTTTGATATTTCTGTAAAGAAGAGGACTAGAAAGTATAATATTATTTTCGTAACAAACTGAAAACTTCATAATGTGTGTTTAAAAAGTGTAATGTGTTTTGTTATAAAATGAAAAAACAAGAAGAAAGCCAAAAATTATCCGAAAATGTAGCACTGAACACAAAAATGGAGATAATTATTGAGAAGCAAACATCTTCAGCAAACCCACTGCTTCACAGTACATAGTAAAGATATTAAACTAAAGGTTAACTTGTCCCCCTTGAAACAATAATTTAGTTTTTCTATGTTCCGTGATTAACATAATAGTTAATATGTCAGAGTATTCATGGTTCGTGTTTCATTATCGCAAAAGAAAACACGATCCGCACTTTGGGGATGTGGGTGCTGTAAAAGAAACGGTCAAGTTCCACTATTCGGGCATACAAGAGGAGCTCAAGAATTGGCTATAGGCGGTTGACTAATAACCTTTCTGACCCCTTTCAACGCTAGAAACCGGGTTAGATAGCCCATTGTGTAGTATTCTGCTTAACTTCAAACAAACAAACAAACAATAACCTTTATTCAAGTCTCTCAGCTAGAAATTGGATATGGCTATGCGCAGATAGCCTTTTGGTAACTTTGCGCAAAAATTCTGACAAAAACAAACAAACCAGAAGTCAATATTTCCATAAAATCATACATGCAATTACACACACTAAACTGTTAATATATTGGTTTTTGTTAACTGTGAATCTTTCTTTGAATTACCTAAGAACTCAGCATATGACAATGTAATGGGAGATAATGCGTCACGAATTGGAAATTGGAATTTTCATCCTGTACAGCACATTATGAGTATGGGGCCTAAACCAGTGTTTCCCTTTTTACTTTGCCACTTACAAAACGTTCAGTTCATTTACACCGTGATATATACACAGCCAACAATGACAACAATGTTATTAAAAAACAACGTTTTGGTTTAGTTTGAATTGCTCGCACAACTACACGAGGGCTATTTGTGTCAGCTCTCTCTAATTTAGCAGTGAAACACTAGACGGAAGACAGCTAGTCATCACACTAACTCTAGGGCTAATCTTTTACCAACGAATAGTTGGATTGACCGTCACATTATAACGCCCCCACGGCTGAAAGGGCGAGCATGTTTGGTGGGACGGGAATTCGAAACCGCGACCTGCGGATTACGAGTCGAACACACTAACTTCCTGGCCATACCAGGTATATAAAAAAAACAACAAAAAACAACAAAAGATGAACATTTTTCATGACACTCCTCACGATCCTCAAAAATACGGTCACACCCCACAGTGGGCACTCCATACAGTCTGCAAACAACTGGCCTAGACGGCTAGTTCAGAAACATTCCAGCGTTCAGATATAACAGTCCAAAATTTCGAAATACTGACCAAAGGGGGAAGGCAACCAGCATCACCCCCCTCTAACACAAGGGTTCGTCGGGAATTTCTAAACCAAATATTAAAAGCGACTGTCATTTTTATAACACTCCTACAGCTGAAAGTGTAGAGCATATTCAACGTTATAATGTCTCGAACCTTAAAACCTTCAATTTGCATCCTAGCATGTTCGCCACTAGAATATGCAAATCCCAATGCGTCACGAAGATAAAGATAAATATAACTGACTGGAACCTTTAATTTGTAACATAAATAATTCTAACCATCTGTATATTCTAAGTACAATATTTGTTTTTGATCAAACCCAGCAATTATATTTGCTATGACATAATAATCTTATTTCAAATAAGAAAATAAGCCTGTGGTTGTTTCAGGTAATGATTCTTCCTTTCTGATATAACTAATTTTATTATTTTATGAAGTATTATTGGATTATAATTACAATCATGCGCCACAGAAATAATTAACAAACATAAGTTCGTTCTTCCACCTGTATGTACAAAATAAAAGTATAGCATTTTACAAATAGCAACGTAATTGTCACATCATATGGTAAAATCAACAAATTCAGATTGGTGATCAGTGTGAATTTCACAGACGAAAACGTTGACTTTTGTTATAGTGTGAACGCCTTTTCCAAGGTGGTGAAACATCTTTATAATTAATTATTCTTGTCATAAGACATTAGTATTAGGCCTATAATAGTTTTAACACCAAATTCTTTATCTAGTTCCTCAAGGAGTTTCTAAAATTACAAGACTGTATAATAGTAGTATTCTAACAATACTATCCATTGCCTATGACGCGTTTCGCTCAATCAAGAGCACAACAGGCCGGCATAATACTGTAGTGCCTTATAAAATTTAATGAATCATAATCATGCTTCGCCAGCTTGGAAAAAAATCATTCACACTAGAACAGCTGTTGTAACACATGACTTATATAAATGGCCTTATGAGCTCTGGATTGAGCGAAACGCGTTGTCACCAGTAGATCTGGTGAACACGGTGTCGTTGAAATGCTATCGTTACACACTCTTCCAATTCTTGAATATCCCTAATGGACTAAATAAAAATTGTAGTGTTAAAAATATAATAAGCCTAATACTAATGTTTTATGTTGTTGTCTTTCTTGGTATTAGAGAAGTCACTGTTTCAACACATGTATGTCTTAAGTGTTTAACTAAAACTAGAATGAAAATCCTCATGCACGTGGAAGCCTTATATGTAGTTCTATAGTTAAATACGTTTAATGGAAAGATACTCAATATAAATTAAATTATAATAAATAATATACTAGTAGCATAGAGAGAATTGATAATATTAATTGAAACCACTTTGAATATTCATATCAGCAAGTCACGTTATAACCACAGTCTATATAATGTCGCGGTTGAACGATATTTATCAGAATTACATTTTTACATTGTTTGACATCAAGTGACAAAAAATATTACTTTTAGGAAGTGTATGTAACAGTCCTTTCGGCTGTAAAATATTCCTACACTCATACCATAAAGACAGGTTCAGATCAGTGATTTAAAATTTCCAAGGCTAAGATATCTCTAATACTTAATATCATTTGAACACAAACGATGTGGATTAACTTAGGGTACCAGGACTACTCAGAAAGAGACTGCAACAAGTCTTACCCCAGCAGTGATAAGTGAAGTGCGACGATCTGTTAAAGGTGAGAATCCACGAACATAAAGGTCAGTGGCAAAAGCAGTCCCTGAGTCTTGGCTACAGTATGCAACGTAATCAAGAAGGATCCTCGTCTATAAAAGCAACAAAACTCACGGTACACAAGCTGCTTCTACGAACATATCCATTCAACAGTTGCATACATCAAGTAGCTGGAAAATGAAGTCAAGTATTCATGCTATTTCGAACGAAGATATGCCAAGAATGTCACCGGACGCAGCGCCAATGGACTTATGTGCAATCATACTGTTGAAAGAAGCTCGGGGAAACATTCATATTCGCACACTAAATGGATTATGGAAAACCTACAGTGAGGAGTGGTGTACATTGGAGATGAAAGACTTACGAAGCCTTTTTTTAATATTTGAATGACAATATAAACATTTCAAATTTATAACTATTAATGAACAGTTTGTAAAACATTTTTGTGGCATTTCGTTAAGTATTATAAGATTATCGGTTACTGTTGTCGTAACAAATGAAAAAATGCTACCATTATTGAATACTGATCCTATACGTCTTTAAACAGTTGATTTTATTTAAAAAATAGTAGTTTCAGAAATCTGATGAGTAACTAACATAGAAGTGTTACGGCATATATATTGACATATAAAGCAATTTTTTCTTACATTTTGTTTCTTGTTATTCAAAGGAGGTCGACTTTTATATGTTAGCTCTTCATGTAAAGAGTTGAAGCTCGTAGATGACATATTTGTCTTTTTAATTACATAACAGCTTGGATGTATGAAACAGTTTTATGGTTATCTAAATACCAAAGTTATCACCATAGTTCATTATGGAAAGGTGTGGAAAGTCTAGTTCAATTATCTCTGTGGGATATTTTATGTAAAACAAAAAAAGGTATGAGTACGGACACGAATCTTTTAAAAAATCGATTCATAACAACAGTTACCTACATATTCTTACTGCTATTCAGAATCAACTAAGACGGGACATGGAAACCTTTAAGGACTGAAACACAATGAATCCCATCCAAAAAGTATCTGGAGAAAGAATTAAAATTAATAGAAAAAACTGTGAGAACTAATACATGCAGAACTAAAACAACGAAAAAGATTATAAAACACAATGTAATAAACTACCTACAAACCAATTTCCTTCAGTTCCAGCTAGAAAAAAAAAGGAAAGAAAAGTAAATACTGCTCATTAGTTTGTCCTAATCCCGAGATTAGGTGAAAAGTTCCAAGGCAGGTAGAACTTTTTAGAACATGCTGAGTCATATAAAAGTAAAAAAGAATAGACTCTGCTTTACGATACTAATCATGACATATTACGTTGTAAATTAAGGAGATAAAAGACCTTTACACGTTAGAATAGAATAGTATGAAAATGTTGCAAGCGTTTACAACACCCACCACCACTCTGGTGTAACTGAACATGCTCGTTCTTCTGGGATGTAAATAGAATAAACTAGCATGGAAATGTTTGAAGAGTTTATAACACCAACACTCCGATGTGACTGAACATGCTCGTTCTTCTGGGATGTAAATAGAATAAACTAGCATGGAAATGTTTGAAGAGTTTATAACACCAACACTCCGATGTGACTGAACATGCTCGTTCCTCTAGCGAAGAAATATAATGAAATAACATGGAAATGTTGCGAGAGTTTACAACACCAACGCACCGATGTGACTGAACATGCTTGTTCCTCTAACTTGGGAAGATAGTCAAATACTTTGAAAACAAAGAAAAGATATTTAAGAAATACATTTTATTTGGATAAAAATACATTCAGGTAGTCCTAATAAGGAAAAATAAAGATTAAAGCAATATGCAAAGAACCAGACTTAATGACATTTTCTTTGTTATATTTTTTCCTTTAATTTTTGAGCCCTAGAATTTCATCAACTCGCGTTTTTCGCAACATTTCTAAAAATATCATGTTGGATTTTGCTGTCTGGTGCGTATAATACTATTGTAACAGTACTAATTGTCTGCGACTGTTCGGATATTTAATTAGTTTAATAATTGAAATGTTCTTGATTAATTGCCAGTAGTTTTTACAATGTAATATTTTAGGGCGTTTACTGACATTGTGACAAAAAGTTTGTCAATTAAATAAAATGAACATGGAAAAATCACCCCTTTTATTTGTACTATTTAAATTTGTCGTACAAGTTATGGGCCCATGCTAAAATTCGGACTTCGATACCTGTGGCGGGCAGAGCACAGATAATACTTGTGTACCTTTGTCCTTAAGAATAACCAAACCTTAACAACAACAAAAAATGAATAAATATATTAAATTTGTGATCGTAACTTTTCGTTATTTGTTGTAGTTTCAAAAGGATTTTAAAACAGTTTTGGTACCTAATATACTGACAAAAACGAACTCGTTTTAATTTATAATAATGTTTTAAAAACGTTGCTTTTTTAATTGAACAATATTATTTTTTTTATTGACGACGGATGATAATTAATATATGCTGGATTATTGATTTTATCTACCAGCTTTAGAAGTTTTTTTTTGTGCTTAAAACGCCCCGTGTGCATGAAACTAAATGGCATGCAAAGTAGAACAAGCTGTACTTTTAGTAGTAGCATAAGATAAAATAAAAACAAGACACACTTTGTTATTTATAATTAACAAAATACTTCTCTATAGCAAAGGATTAAAATTTTCTAGCAATAAAAAACCCATAGTGAGAAGAGAGGGTGAGAGGCGGCCTTGTGATAAGGCTTTGGATGTTGGAGCAGTTGAGCCGGCTTCGAATCCGAGTGCTACTACAAAATATTCCTCGCACTTTCATCTTTGGATGTGTTATAACAGTGTGAGTCAATATTAGTAGTTCAAAATTAGTGACGGCGTCATAAATACAAAATATTGATGCATAGTGAGATACCCACTTTGACTTTAATTAATGAGTGAGAAAACTAACCTTTGTCCTACAATATGTGTCTCACTGAGCCAGCTGCAAGTATCAGGATCAGCTACCCACTTTGACTTTAATTAATGAGTGAGAAAACTAACCTTTGTCCTACAATATGTGTCTCACTGAGCCAGCTGCAAGTATCAGAATCTCTCAGTTCCACGTTTGTTATAGTGATAATACAAACTTTTGTCAGCCTTTCAAATCTTGCAATCTCTTAAAAAATAACTTATGTTCTGTAATTTACCGTTTTTTTCCTCTCTTATAAGGGAAACCAGTCTTTAAAATACGAAGAGTTATTTTTGTTTTATTTCGTTTTTTTTATTAATAGAGAAAGTAGACCAAAAAGTTACTGTCATTTGGAGTTCAGTGTTTGAGCTTAATTTAGGCTATTTTACTTATAAATCACTCATATTTATATCATTAAGAGCTTAGAATAATAAACTCGTAGTAGTAGTTCTGTACATATTATGATATTCAAGTTGTGTGAATAACAGTATGCACATGAATAAACCCAATTCATCTGTTAACTTTAGCGTTTATAATTACAGCCTAGTAATCATTTACTTAAGTGTTATAGATATAGCAAAGCGGTAAAAATTATTTGTTTATGAATTTCATCCCTGAAGAATGAATAATACAGTATTATTTTGTGTGAGGATATAGAGTTAATGAACGTATAATGGAGATAAGATAAGTAAAATTATCATAAAGAGAGTTTTTTAACATAACTAATGTAACTATTGTTCTCATTCGAAATTACTATATAAAGGGAATTTAATTATGTTAGTGGGGAAAGCGGAGATAAAAACAGACTTGCATGACTAATTACAAGTCTGTAGGCCAAGCTTATAATAGTAGATATAGCTAAACTTAGCGAAACCCGTGAGCTTGCAAGATAACAACACAAACCATTACGCCTTCGTCTTTGATGTGGCCATACGTCTTTTACTTGCCCCACGCTTCCTACTCTTATTCTATTAGGATACGCTATCAGATCGCCAGATTATTATTATAAGTAAGGAAACATTACCGCCCTAAATAGAGGTTTCTTCATAACTTATTATCTCTTGTCAGATCTAGAGAGAGTCACGTAAAATCTAAACAGAAGTGGATTTGTATACCTCCCTTACTATACAGATTAATGTATAAGAAATGTATATTTCATTGTTGTCATAACATAGAAAATGATAGTAGTAAATTTAGGCTAAGTAGAGATAAGGAAGCAGATAGAGGGAGAGATAGGGAAATAGCGTTTTTTCACTGCTTTAGATGCGTTAAACTCCGTAAGAGATGAGCATAAACATTCAATGTCTTGTTTTAGAATATTGTATTATAAATCTTTCTCTTATCTAATGAGCATTTATAAATCAAATCCTCAAACAGCCAAGGAAAGATATAAAAATACACAAGATGTATCGCTCAAGAATTAGGTAAAAGGACGTTTAAAATCTAGCTAAAAAAAAACTTTTAGAAAAAGGTATAGTCGAAGGCTCTTTAAATTATGAATCATTTAAATGCACACCATCAAACTAAAAATCTAGATTTTTTGGCCTTGTCCTTGTTGTGATTATTCAATTGTCTCTTATCATCGTAAAAAAGGATGCATTTTCTTCCAGTGTTTTTAGATTGTGCCTATTGACAATTTGAAATAAAAATAAGCGCTAATTCCCGAAAAAAATCACTTTCCTTACATTTTAACCTACCTTTTTGAATAAAATGATGTAATTAAATAACCCTTTTGTTTGTTTGTTTTGAATTTCGTGCAAAGCTACACGAGGGCTATCTGCGCTAGTCGTCCTTAATTTAGCAGTGTAAGACTAGAGGGAAAGCAGCTAGTCATCACTACCCACTGCCAACTCTTGGGCTACTATTTTACCAACGAATAGTGGGATTGACCTTCACATTATAACGCCCCCACGGCTGAAAGGGCGAGCATGTTTGGTGGGACGGGGATTCGAACCCGCGACCCTCAGATTGTTATTCAAGTGCCCTAACCGCCTGGCCATGCCGGGCCACAATTACTCCTCTTATTATTTTTCGGGCCTATTTTATAAACGTTATGATGCAATTAAACATATCTTTTAGTGCCTTATAGTATATTTTTATTTAGTTTATTATAATGAAAATTTACATCAGTTTCTAATATTTCATATTAAATAGTATAAGCTATATAGAGAAAACAATATTTTATCAAATCGAGGCTGTTTCAATTTGTATGAGATCAATATGACTCGAAATATAACATATACCTATATTATGTACATAATAAGCGTCTGTTCTGAACCTTTTTTTTCAAATAAAATAACTTTAAACTTAAAGTTTACTTAAAACATTTAAGGAGTGTCTTGGTACAAAAGAAGTACAATTTATATTATGATTATCTTAGGTCGATGCTATTTCAGAACATAACATTCGAAGTGTATGTACAGGTAAAACAAGAAAGATTTATCTACCCTCTAAAATAACTGTATGTTTTTAAAGCAATATTTTGTTCGGTTATAGAACGAGTTCTGTACATTACACTGTAAAAGAAGGAATCTACTAAACCACTACAAAATTCCCTCCAGTGGCACAGCGGTATGTCTGCGGACTTACAACATTAGAATCCGGGTTTCGATACCCGTGGTGGGCAGAGCACAGATAGCCCATTGTGTAGCTTTGTGCTTAATTACAAACAAACAAACCATTAGAAAAATAAACTGATATTATAATCTCATATAAAGATCAAAGCATGGAGTGAACAAGAACATTAAATTTTCTTAATTAAAGAAAATTTAAGAAGAATTTATCACAGGCATATTGTAATGAAGTTCAGGCCAATGAATTCATTCTTTTTTTTAGATCAGCCAGTTAAAGGTAAATCCGTGTTTTTAATCATTTGAAATGTGATATTCTATACTGATTTTGTGATGGATTACTTCGATTTTAAAAATTGAAATTGTGGGAATAATGTAGCTGACAATAACAATGAAATCCTTAAAGTCATTTTAGAATAAGTTTTCAGATTTTATATAATCTTTATGTGAAACGAAGAAGTGTTCGTTTGATATATCAACCTCGTTACAAGTAAGTCTGTGGAAGCATATAATCACTTGTGTTACAGAATTACAGTTTAGGCAAATGAAAAAATAGATACAAAATTACGGTTGGGAAATAATTAGACTATTTGTTAATAATTCACTACTTGTTATAAACGAACTAACATTTTGCACAAAGTACCAATAAATCCCTAAACATTATCGGTAAAAGTTTGTACTTAAAACTGTGTTACTTTTACCTTTATCAAACGAAAAAAACAAAACCTTTACATAGAAAGTCACAGACAAAAGTATTGGCACCCTTCACTGAATATACAGTACTGTACAAAAGTGTTAGGACAAAGTCAATAATTATATTTCAGGCTACTTTCAAAAAATAATGGAAGGTAAATCACAGGTGAAACATCAAAATTTTATTATATTTATATTCATATCTAGTATAACAGAAACTCAGTGGAACTGCTTGATTCAGCAAACAGTCTTTTAGGCGTTGTTGCAACATACTTAATCAAAATGTCCTTTGATATTTTGCTCCAAATGTCTCTAATACACTGTTATAAAGTTTCTTTGGAAGTAACTTTTGATTTGTCAAGTTTTTGATCTATCAAATCCCAGATCTGCTCAGTTAGGTTGAGATCAAGACTCTGTGGGGGCCATTGCATCATTTGAATGACTCCAGCAGCTTCTTTCTTAGCAAAGTAATTTCTGCCTAGGTAGGATGAGTGTTTGGGGTCATTATCTTCTTGGTAGTAGAATCCTTTACCAATAATAAGCAAACCACTGGGTATACCATGACGGATCAGTATCTAATGGTACTTGCACTGTTCTATTATTCCATCTATTTTGCAAATATTTCCTGTCACCTCAGAAGAAAAACATCCCCAAACCATTACAGTGCATCCCCCATGCTTCATGGTAGGTGCTGTGCATTGGGGTAAGTATCTTTCACCTTTCTTCCGTCGGACGTACAACCTACGCTTTGAACCCAATATGTCAAACTTGGACTCTTCCGTCCATAACACCCTTTTTAAATCATCAACTGTCCAATTTTTGTACTTTTTAGCAAATTTCAGTCTCTTGACAATATTTGGCGATCGAAATAAATTTTTTTTAATGCTATACGACCAAATATTTTATTGTCGTTGAGTCTTCTTGATACTGTAGATCTGGACACTTTTCTGTCATTTGGTACATGGTCGTTTATCTCATGCTTGAGAT
>NW_013665714.1:467245-474353 GCF_000517525.1 Limulus polyphemus
CATTGGCCCATAACTGATATAAAAACGACCAAAATACATAATTTCTGATGCTTTATCAAACAGCCTTTGTAAACAAAAGCCAAAATAAATAAATAAATAATTTCAAATATGCGTTAATGACAAAAGTATATTGGCACCTTTAATCAAAAGTCTCTAAAACTTCAATATAACTAAATTAAAAATACCTTGATGCATAGTAATTAAGTCACATTATATATCAATATTCAGAAACGATTTAATGATAACCAACATCTGTTGAAGGAGAACATTGTGATGACAAAGCAGGTAATTGCCAAAACAAAAGATTAAATTCATGTTTGGGAAAAACACGTGTAGCAGACTACAACAAAGGAAATGGCTACAGAACAGTATCAAAGAAATATGGAGTACCAAAATCAGCAATTAGAGCAATAATCAAGAAGTACCACAGAAGAGATTTAAATGAAACGGTTGAATGAAGGAGACGTCCATATAAAAATACGGGTACAACAGGTAGGAGAATCGTCCTACCGGCTAACAAATTTCATGATTAACAGCCGAAGACTTAAAGGAAGTTACAGTGTACGAAATAACTGTACACATGCACCTAAACACAGAATAATTCTTTGATTATACCTCGCTACAAACTACTTTTAAAAAAATTACTAAATCAATCCATCTGAAACTCGCCAAGAAATATGAACAGGAATCTGAAGCATTCTTTCACAAAATTCTCTGATCTGACGAGGCTAAAATAGAACTTGTTCCCAAAAATGGTTCACATTATGATTGGAGCAAAAAGGAAATGCCTTCAGTGAAGAACACCTGGTACCTCGTGAAACATGATATGGTTCGATTATAATATGGGGGAGGGGGGATATTTCAGCAGAGACATTCATGTGATTGAAGAGTTAACGAATGCAACCACATATGAGAACATTCTATAAAGTACAATTTGCTCGTAGGCTGGTTGGCAAAGGGTGTATCTTCCAACACGATAATGACCCAAAGCATATGGGTAAGGCAACTCTGGAACTATTAGAGAAAACGACGACAAACATTCTGGAATGGCTTTCACAATCATCTATCTCAATCCATTAGATGTGCTTTGGACTGATAAAAAGAAAAGCTGTAACCAAGCATTGTGTGTCCAATATGTCTGACGTGAAGAAAATATGTAAGATGAAATAGGCACAAATGTTTTCCATAAAATGTTTTGGCTTTCAACTATCACAAACACCTGGAAGATGTAATAAAATCAAAAACAAAACAACAACACAATAAATACTAAAGAAGAGGTGTCAGTATTCTCATATTAAACAAAACTTTAAATGAAACAGATTTGTTTGTTTTGTTAGGAGAGCTTACATCTTAAATTTCTAGAAAGCGTGTGTTTTGTATTTTGTTTTATTAAAGTTTACTGAATACTTAACCTTAATATTTTACCCTTACCTACGGTTTGAGACTGTGTGTGCTTGAGATAGTGAAGTTAAAAACTTGCATTATTTGATAAAAAAAAGTTTCTGTTATATTCAAGTTAAAAAAGACCACAACAATTCAGGACTTTCATGCTTGTTACGTCTGCAAAATTTCAAATTCAGTTCTTTCATTTAAATGTGAAGAGAATACTTAATTTTATCTTTTCACATTCTTTCTCGTAGCGTTTTATTCAAGGCCTAATCTATTAAAAACACAAAACTTTTATATCCTAAAATTAATTAATGGTTCAAGAGCAGTGGTATATCCAGAGCAAAGGTTTGGTGGCAGCATTAAGTTCATTAGGGCTAAATATGCTATTTTCAATTTGGATGTATCACATGTTGCATTATGAAGAAAGTATTCCTTCACACATGTATCGTTGATGCTGCTTTATACAGACTGATTTTGAGCATGTTCAGACATTTGACTTTTTATTTAAACTATTTTATTACGATATGCTTGACGGTTGTTCTATATAAATAATTACTAACCGTGAATGTTTTATGTATTAACTAAACTTATATGTATATAAGAAAAATAAGTGAACTGATTAGAATCAACGTAGTTGATTTATAAATTTATGAAAGAGCAAATTAAGAAAGTAATATCTAACAACAAAATAAGAATGAAAAACAATGACAATAAATATAGAAGAACGACTGAAATTGAATAATACCCAAGAATATATTTCATGATAAATAGCATTAGTTTATAATATGTTATCAAATCTTATAATTAAACTTGGAGGATGAAACACACATTGAAAAATTAATGAAAACGAAAACTAAAAGTATCACTTGACATTTCTATGATGTAAAGAAACAGACTTTCTAGAAACTACATTTCCGTATACCCATCCATATATATTACTTCATACTGTTAGATAAAATCGACAGACCCATCTCCAGATTCACGAATAATACGTGACTATACTACTCAACCCTAGTTCTAATCAATAACAACTAATATTTATAGAATAAAAATTGTGTGTGTTCACGTGTTATTCGAGATTAATGAAACTAATGCTACTGAATTTAAATGATAAGGTTTAAAATGTAATGCCATAAAAGAGATGTCATTTTATTACAAACTATCACGAGTAAACGATCAGTTGATTGACTTTGGCTAATGGAAAAGTTTTGCATACATTTTTTTCTGTATTGTATATTTCACTCAGCGACAATATTAATTTCTAAAATACACTTAATCCGGCTTTGACTCAAGAAAATCCTGTCATTTGTTGAACTAGAAGACTTGAATAATATAAATTGTTTTTTGTCATGTTTCTAATCGATGCAATGGTTTTATATTCAAACAAAAGGGTTATTTACTAATAGCAAAGGCACATGGAGTTATCTGTCGTTTCCAACCGCTCATTTTAGCATTGTAAATCTGTAGACTTGCCGCTGTCCCACTAGGGTACGACAAGCTAGTATCATATATATACATAGGTGAATGGATAGGTAATTCATAATTACGGATATATATATATATATACATAAATACAATGTTAAAGGAATTTATATAGTATGTTTAATTCATTTAAGACCCAGTGCCGCGAAAAACTCGGCTTGATATGGCCGAGCCTTTTATTAAATATTATTATTACTGATTTGACAACTGACTACTCTTACGTTTTCTATTGTAGTTAATATGCATCGTAGCTACAGCGTATAAGGTTAACGGATCACAAAGATGACATACATAGCAAATATGACATTTCATTTTTTCTGTTCATTACATACGCTGCCAGTTACTACTGTTTCCATGTTTCCTGGTAACCGATTGTAAATCTGAAAGTTGCGTAGAAATCAGCTCAACTAATGTAGCTAAACTGTTTACTGATAATTATTATTGCACATTTTTCAATTATATATGTTTTATAATTTTTGGTCGGCCAAATGTTTAGTAAAATATCCTATATTTTCGCAGTCATGGGTCTTAAGCAAAACCACATCGGACTGTCTGCTGCGTCCACCGAGGGGAAGCGAACCCCCTGATTTTAGCGTGGTAAGTCCGAAGACTTACCGATATCCCAACGGGGGACAAGTAAAATGCAATACATATAACAAGGAAATTTGAGATCATGCTTGTCTGCTTTGAAGAGCTACTTAAATGTACAATAATACTCTTCTTTATAAATAATTTACTTTTAGAACAACTTTCATTAGGTGATCTTTATATACTAATACAATTCTTACCTATTTCCACATAATTGGTGCATACTAACAAAAGAGATAATTCCTTTAAAAATGTCCATCTGCACAGACAAATTTTTCTAAGTATGTCATCTATTCATTTTGCTTAATAATCTCTTTTTAAATGCACTGTCATTAAAAGTCATTTTGATCTTATTCTTCTTATCCTAATAAACATTAAAAATATATTTTCTTTTCCATTTCCGCGAGAATCTTAGATTTTACTTTTGTGTGACTTCGATTTTAAATTAGAGTTTTTTGATGGAGTCATCTTTAAGCCAGCTGTACAATAAATGAATTTTTCAATAGGTATATGGGTTCTTTCCGCAGTTTTATTACTCAAAACGAAGACCAAAGACTCCGAAATATGTCATATTCTTATTGATGGGGAAATCAGAGTCCTATTACAGTGCTTATCTTGCAATTCTTTTATGTCTGCAAGTTTGATGGCTCTTTCTATAGGTTTTTAGAGAATCATAAGTAGGTCGCATTTTTGAATATTTCAGATATGATCTCATTAAACTAAAAGTTAGCTTATTATCAGGAAAAAAAAGTATTTTACTTCTTTAGCTACTATGTATAAAACGATTGGAGTCAGAAAATAAGAAAATGACCGAGCTATAAAGTCCATTTGTACGGGTATAGATTGAGATTTACTACATGATGGTAACTACATAACAACAGAGATACATATTTTACTATTTTACCTCCATACTTGCATTCTTTTGATGTCTTGTGAGATATTCCGAGTAATCTTGAAATATGTAATAGAGATCATATGGGTTTGTTCTGAATCTCTGGAGAATATTTTCTGGATTTCTAACAAATTGTAAGAGCGTATAATTCAGATGTATAAGCCATATCATCTAAATATACATAAAACCATTTATATATTTCAGAGAGAGAAATTATGAGTTAAAATAATGTTTCTTATCTATGATTGAATGTATTATATATTGATTCAAGTTTTCTTCATTAGATTTACTTTGTCAAGTTCTTTCGTTTCGAGATAATCATAATGCATCGGTGTGGTGTCTAGCTTAAAGACTCACGTTAGTATGACTTTTTCTTTTGATTGCTTGTTATGGATTTCGCGCAAAGCTACACGAAAGCTATCTGCGCTAGCCGTCCCTAATTTAGCAGTGTAAGACTAGAGGGAAGGCAGCTAGTCATCACCGCTCACCACCAACTCTTGGGCTACTCTTTTACCAACGAATAGTGGGATTGACCGTCACATTATAACGCCCACACGGCTGAAAGGGCGAGCATGTTTGGTGTGACGGGGATTCGAACCCGCGACCCTCAGATTGCGAGTCGAACGCCCTAACCACCTGGCCATGCCGGGCCCTTTTCGTTTGAAGATGATATGCCATATATTTTTATATTTCAGAACTGACTTCAGGTTTTAGTTTAGTTTTTGCAATTTAAGATGAAATGTATTTGATGTTTAAATTCTAAAGTAATTCGCCATTAATAATTCTAATATAATTCTAATTTCTACTGAGTGAAATTAAAGCAACCATGCACTTTATAAAAATACATTTCCAATTACAGGTCCATTTGAGAATTGCACTGTTTCGTATGGAATCTAACGTCACGTTAAGACATTCAAATATAATCCGATAAAAGCAATATTTTTCTTCATTTACATGTTGTAAAACCTGGTATTTAAACAATTGAATTTAAAATGATGCTTAAGCTATACGTTTTCTGTTAATAAGAGTTTCGTGTGTATTACAGTACAAAAAGCAACAGCTTTAAAAATACAATTCATACAGAGTGATCATTTCCTAAACATATCAGGTAGTTTTGTTATGTAAGCACAGCCAAATGTGCGATGTAAGCTGCTCAACGTTGGGTTGTATTTTTAAAAGTTAACAAAAAGCAGAAAGAAGACAACAAATATATATCACAACTTAGCAAAAGTTAAAATTAATTAAATAAATAGATAAAAACGTTATGTAAATGTTTCAAACTTTCCTTTTTTGAACAACTAGTAAGTGTTCATGATAATTTTCCCTTGGTAGGGAAATTAACACGAAATAATAAAATCAGGAGGCCTATCAGTAGACTGATTTAATAGAAAACAAGAGGGAATCCTCAATAGCCGCTGCACTTGAAATTCTTTAGGCAGGATTAGAGTAAATTAATCTGTAAGACCACCACTTCCTCTCATGACCTCTCTCATGTCATCCTGTATCAATGTGTCAAGTTTGGTGCTTATTGATCAAGAAATGTGGAAATGTATAAGGAACAGATACACACTCGTATTGAGGTTTATTTATATAGATTACATGGAGGGGTCAAACCTCATCATGGCTTTCCTCATGTCACCCTGTATCACTGTGTAACGTTGTTCTGATTTGGTAGTTTTTCCGAAATTAGTTATGAAACTAGATCGGGGTCCAACCCCTACCTTCTGTGGAAAAAATTAGATTACAAAGTTTTGATTGATATTAAGAAGGTGACAGCACAGACATTAAACCTGAGTACGTTGATTCCATATCTTTATAGGCCTGCTATTATAGGGACTGAAAGGTGCGAACAAATAGACACAAAATTGGTTTTATGTATTAGATATTTTTGTGCGCCAGCAATACCAAGTGAGGGGCGCGCGTGTAACTGATTTGATTTTATTACTCATCAGGATTTCTATCAGTCTATCTTCAAACTGAAATTCTTTTAGACAAGATTAGAGTAAATGAACCTGTGAGACCTTGGGCGTGGTCAAATACATCAAACGATAGGGTTTGACCTCCTAAACTGTAACTAGATCTGAAATCGGCCAAGAGATGACGGAGCTATTGAGCTAAAGGTTTGTACATTTTTTTCCTGCCGTATTTCGTTTTATCTTTATATGTTATTGTTTTTCGCTTTTAGGATGACAAAATAATTTGTTTAGGAGTTTTTATAAGTCACCTGAAAATATTTATTGCTATCAGCTATAAAACAAGTAACTTATTTTTAGTGTTCACATTCTTAGAATAATTTACGTTTTTTTTAATCCTTTACTATAATTGGGCCTGAAGTTAATGATACTGTTTTTGCTTATTTCGGAAATTCCAAACAATTAACACGGATTTGTAAAGTCTTATATTCACCAGTATGTACCAATTAATATTCCCTTGTACGTATAAATTAATAAACATATACTTAAAGGTTAAAGGGTGACCCACTTTTCAGTTAAAGCGTTAAATAATCAAAAGTATCTTATTCACCAGTATGTATCAATTAATTAACACTGTTACTACATATACTTAAAGGTTAAAGGGTGACCCACTTTTCGGTTAAAGCGTTAAATAATCAAAAGTATCTTATTCACCAGTATGTATCAATTAATTAACACTGCTACTACATATACTTAAAGGTTAAAGGGTGACCCACTTTTCGGTTAAAGCGTTAAATAATCAAAAGTATCTTATTCACCAGTATGTATCAATTAATTAACACTG